>NC_057797.1:448140335-448440335 GCF_018294505.1 Triticum aestivum
ACCTTGGCGAAACCAATCTAGGGCTGTGGCGGAGCTGTTCTGCCGGGGAAACTTCCCTCCCGGAGGGGGAAATCATCGCCATCGTCATCACCAACGCTCCTCTCATCAGGAGAGGGCAATCTCTATCAACATCTTCATTAGCACCATCTCATCTCAAAACCCTAGTTCATATCTTGTATCCAATTCTTGTCTCCAAGTCCGGGATTGGTGCTAGTAGGTTGCTAGTAGTGTTGATTACTCCTTGTAGTTGATGCTAGTTGGTTTAATTGGTGGAAGATCATATGTTCAGATCCTATATGCATATTAATACCCCTCTGATTATGAACATGTTTATGCTTTGTGAGTAGTTACTTTTGTTCCTGAGGACATGGGAGAAGTCTTGCTATTAGTAGTCATGTGAATTTGGTATTCGTTCGATATTTTGATGAGATGTATGTTGTCTCTCCTCTAGTGGTGTTATGTGAACGTCGACGACATGACACTTCACCATCATTTGGGCCTAGAGGAAGGCATTGGGATGTGATAAGTAGATGATGGGTTGCTAGAGTGACAGAAGCTTAAACCCTAGTTTATGCGTTGCTTCGTAAGGGGCTGATTTGGATCCATATGTTTCATGCTATGGTTAGGCTTACCTTAATACTTTTGTTGTAGTTGCGGATGCTTGCAATAGAGGTTAATCATAAGTGGGATGATTGTCCAAGTAAGGGCAGTACCCAAGCACCGGTCCACCCAAATACCAAATTATCAAAGTACCGAATGTGAATCATATGAACGTGATGAAAACTAGCTTGACGATATTCCCATGTGTTCTCGGGAGCACTTTACATCATATAAGTGTTTGTCTAGGCTTGTCCTTTGCTACAAAAAGGATTGGGACACCTTGCTACACCTTATTTACTTTTGTTACTTGTTGCTCGTTACAAATTATCTTATCACAAAACTATCTGTTACCACTTATTCAAGTACTTGCAGAGAATACCTTGCTGGAAACCGCTTATCATTTCCTTCGGTTCCTCGTTGGGTTTGACACTCTTACTTATCGAAAGGACTACGATAGATCCCCTATACTTGTGGGTCATCAAGAGTCTTTTCTGGCGTCGTTGCCGGGGAGTGAAGCGCCTTTGGTCGGTGGAATTTGGTAAGGAAAAATTTATATAGTGTGCTGAAATTTACTGTCACTTGTTACCATGGAAAGTAATCCTCTGAGGGGCTTGTTCGGGGTATCTTCACCCCGACCAGTAGAGCAAAGAGTTGCTCCTCAACCTACTGAACCTACTGAAAATGAAAATGAAAATGCTTGCTTTCAAGTTCCTTCGGGTATGATAGAAAAACTACTAGCTAATCCTTTTTTAGGAGATGGAACAAAACATCCTGATGAACATCTGATATATGTGGATCAAGTTTGTGGATTATTTAAGCTTGCAGGTGTACCTGGAGATGTTGTTAAGAAGAAGGTCTTCCCTTTATCTTTGAGGGGATATGCATCGACATGGTATAGGCTATGTGATGATATGAGGTCTTGGAATTACAAACGATTGAAATTGGAATTTCATCAGAAGTTTTATCCTATGCATCTTGTTCATCGTGATCGCAATTATATATATAATTTTTGGCCTCGCGAAGGAGAAAGCATCGTTCAATCTTTGGGGAGGCTTAAGTCAATGTTATATTCATGCCCTAATCATGATCTCTCAAGAGAAATGATTATTCAAAAATTTTATGCTCGACTTTCTGGTAACAATCGCACCATGCTTGATACTTCTTGTGCTGGATCTTTTATGATGAAGACTATTGAATTCAAATGGGATTTATTGGAAAGAATTAAACGGAACTCTGAAGATTGGGACCTCGACAATGGTAAGGAGTCAGGTATGACACCTAGTTTTGATTGTGTCAAATCTTTTATGGATACCGATGTTTTTTCTAAATTTAGCACTAAATATGGACTTGACTCTGAGATAGTAGCTTCTTTCTGTGAATCTTTTGCTGCTTATGTTGATCTCCCCAAGGAGAAGTGGTTTAAATATCATCCTCCCATAGAAGTAAAAGTAGCCGCACCTATTAAAGTTGAAGAAAATACTATCACTTATAATGATCCTATTGTTCCTACTTCTTATGTTGAGAAACCACCTTTCCCTGTTAGGATAAAGGATCATGCTAAAGCTTCAACTGTGGTTCGTAAAAGCAATATTAAAACATATACACCTCCTAAGCAAGTTAAAGTTGAACCTAATATTGCTATGGTTAAAGATCTCTTGTCTGATAATATTGATGGGCATGTTATTTATTTCTGTGATGAAACTGCTAGAATTGCTAAACCCTATGATAAAGATAAACCTAGACCTATGGTAGGAATACCTGTTATTTCTGTTAAAATAGGAGATCATAGTTATCATGGCTTATGTGATATGGGTGCTAGTGCTAGTGCAATACCTATTAGCCTTTATAGAGAAATTATGCATGATATTGCACCTGCTGAGATGGAAGGTATTGATGTCACAATTAAACTTGCCAATAGGGATACTATTTCACCAATGGGAATTGCTAGAGATGTTGATGTCTTGTGTGGGAAAACTAAATATCCTGCTGATTTTCTTGTTCTTGGTTCCCCACAAGATAGCTTTTGTCCCATTATATTTGGTAGAACCTTCTTAAACACTGTTAATGCTACCATAGATTGCAAAAGAGATGTTGTTACTATCGGTTTAGACGATATGACTCATGAATTTAATTTTTCTAAATTTAGTAGACAACAACGAGAAGAAGAATTACCTAGTAAGGATGAAATTATTGGTCTTTCTTCTATTGTCGTACCTCCTAGTGATCCTTTAGAACAATATTTGCTAGACCATGAAAATGACATGTTTATGAATGAAAGAATGGAATTAGATGAAGTATTCTTTAAACAGGAACCTATTCTGAAGAACAATTTACCTGTTGAAATCCTAGGGGATCCTCCTCCACCCAAGGGTGATCCCGTGTTTGAGCTTAAACCGTTACCCGATACTCTTAAATATGCTTATCTTGATGAGAAAAAGATATATCATGTTATTATTAGTGCTAACCTTTCAGAACATGAAGAAGAGATATTATTGAAAACTTTGAAGAAGCACCGTGCTGCTATTGGGTATACTCTTGATGATCTTAAGGGCATTAGTCCCACTCTATGTCAACATAAAATTAATTTGGAAGAAGATGCTAAACCAGTTCGTGATCATCAACGCCGGCTGAATCCTAAAATGAAAGAAGTGGTAAGAAAGGAGATACTAAAGCTCCTTGAGGTAGGTATAATTTATCCCATTGCTGATAGTCAGTGGGTAAGCCCTGTCCATTGTGTCCCTAAGAAGGGAGGTATTACTGTTGTTCCTAATGATAAAGATGAATTGATTCCTCAAAGAATTATTACAGGTTATAGGATGATAATTGATTTCTGCAAATTAAATAAGGCTACTAAAAAGGATCATTACCCCTTACCTTTTATCAATCAAATGCTAGAAAGATTGTCCTAGCATACACATTTTTGCTTTCTAGATGGTTATTCTGGTTTCTCTCAAATACTTGTGTCAGCCAAAGATCAATCAAAGACTACTTTTACATGCCCTTTTGGTACTTTTGCTTATAGACGTATGCCTTTTGGTTTATGTAATGCACCTGCTACCTTTCAAAGATGCATGATGGCTATATTCTCTAATTTTTGTGAAAAGATTTGTGAGGTTTTCATGGACGACTTTTCCGTCTATGGATCTTCTTTTGATGATTGCTTGAGCAACCTTGATCGAGTTTTGCAGAGATGCAAAGAAACTAATCTTGTCTTGAATTGGGAAAAGTGCCACTTTATAGTTAATGAAGGTATTGTCTTGGGGCATAAAGTTTCTGAAAGAGGTATTGAAGTTGATAAAGCTAAGGTTGATGCTATTGAAAAGATGCCATGTCCCAAGGACATCAAAGGTATAAGAAGCTTCCTTGGTCATGCCGGTTTTTATAGGAGGTTCATTAAGGACTTCTCGAAAATCTCTCGGCCTCTGACTAATTTATTACAAAAAGATATACCATTTGTTTTTGATGATGACTGTGTAGAAGCGTTTGAAATACTTAAGAAAGCATTGATCTCTGCACCTATTGTTCAACCACCTGATTGGAATTAATAATGTGTGATGCTAGTGATTATGCTGTAGGCACTGTTCTAGGACAAAGAGTTGATAAGAAACTAAATGTTATTCAATATGCTAGTAAAACTCTAGACAATGCTCAAAGAAATTATACTACTGAAAAAGAATTCTTAGCAGTTGTATTTGCTTGTGATAAGTTTAGACCTTATGTTGTTGATTCTAATGTAACTATTCACACTGATCATGCTGCTATTAAATATCTTATGGAAAAGAAAGATGCTAAACCTAGACTTACTAGATGGGTTCTCTTGCTACAAGAATTTGATTTGCATATTGTTGATAGAAAAGGAGGTGAGAACCCCGTTGCAGACAACTTATCTAGGTTAGAAAATGTGCTTGATGACCCACTACCTATTGATGATAGCTTTCCTTATGAGCAATTAAATGTCATAAATGCTTCTCATATTGCTCCATGGTATGCTAATTATGCTAATTACATTGTTGCTAAGTTTATACCACCTAGTTTCACATACCAGCAAAAGAAAAAGTTCTTCCCATGATTTGAGGCATTACTTTTGGGATGGCCCACATCTTCCCCAGCATCCCAAGCTATTATCCAAAAATGAGCAACCAACTAAGCTTGGGGATGCCCCCGAGTGGCATCCCCTCTTTCTTCTAATGACCATCGGTATTTTACTCGAAGCTATATTTTTATTCGTCACATACTATGTGTTTTGCTTGGAGAATCTTGTATGATATGAGTCTTTGCTTGTTTTATTTTGTGCTTTAAGTCTTGATCCCTTGCTGGACACACCTATTTGAGAGAGCCAAAATTATGTCATGACTTGTTAGAATTTCTCTCTTTGCTTCACTTAAATCTTTTATGAGCTATGTACTTGCTCTAGTGCTTCACTTATATCTTTTTGAGCATGGTGTGCTTTAGTATTTTTGAAGAAATGCTCTCTTGCTTAGCTTAGATTTATTTGAGAGTTAGTAAAATTTTCAAGAAATTCTCTCTTGCTTCACTTAAATTAATTTGAGAGAAAGAAATATTATGCTCATGATCTTCACTTATATTTGTTTGAGCTTGTCAAAAACAACACATGAAAATTAGTCCCAAAGTGGATATCCAAGAAGGATATAATAAAAACTTTCATCAAGATCATTGGACAAAATAAACTTGATTCTTAGTAATAGTTTTGAGATATGATGATGTGATATGTGAGTCATCTTGATGAGTAATTATGCTTTAGTAAGAATATTGGTGTTAAGGTTTGTGATTTCATATGCAAGCACGAAAGTTAATAGTCATGCAATGAAATTATATCCTACTTGTGGTGCATTATTTGGTGTTAATTATGCTTAGTGCTCGCTTATGAGATTATCCGTTTCTTGGTTGGTCGCTTCTCAATATTTTGCTAGCCTTCATTTTGCACTGAGTATGATCACTACTTGTGCATCCAAAAACCTTTAAACCAGTTTTGCCACATGAGTCCACAATATCTACATATATGCGGTATTCTTTTGCCATTCTAAGCAAATTTGCATGTGCCATCTCCAATTTTCAGAAATAAACTTCTCTTTTGTGTGTTCGTTTCGCTCACGGAGCGGTGAGGGGTGGCTAATATTTTACATGCTACATGTGTTATTCTCAAGATGAGTGTTTATTCACTTGTCATTGTACCAGAGTAAGGCAAAGGTATTAGGGATGCCCAGTCCTGAAATGAAAAAAATGAATTTACTTTATGTTGTGAAATAATAAATTCCGTGAAAAGTGTTGGTATGGAGGGCACCCGTGGATACGGTTAGCCATGGAAAGTGAAAGTATGGTGGAAAAAGGAATAAACTTTATTTTCTGTTTGGAACCGCCTATGATATATCTAGCACGGAAAGTGTTGGGAACTCTAAGTTGTTTTTATCTCTAAGTTTTTCGCTTTGAGCTCTGGCACCTCTACAAATCCCTACTTCCCTCTGCGAAGGGCCTTTCTTTTACTTTATGCAATTTTTATTTATGAATTTGAGTCTCCATCTTCTCTTATAAAAGCACCAACTAGGAGGCAATATGATCGTACTTGAGTATTGGGTGTAGCTAATATGTGAGTGTGTTTCATGAATGGATCAATGGTTGAGCATGATGGGCTAGGGATATCTTATTTTAGCGTTGATATTTTGAAAGACATGGTTGTTTGTTGATATGATTGAGTATTTAAATTATCATGTCAAAACTAGACTATTGCTTTGAACAATATAAAATTACAAATGTCCATGCTATAAAGAAAAGAAATATGATATGACATGTTAGGCAGCATTCCACATCAAAAATTCTATTTTTATCACTTCCCTACTCAAGGACGAGTAGGAGTTAAGCTTGGGGGTGCTGATACGTCTCCAACGTATCTATAATTTTTTATTGTTCCATGTTGTTATATTATCAATCTTGGATGTTTTATAATCATTTCATAGTCATTTTATATCATGTTTTGGTACTAACCTATTGACATAGTGCCAAGTGCCAGTTGCTGTTTTTTTCCATGTTTTTTACATTGCAGAATATCAATATCAAACGGAGTCCAAATGCCACAAAACTTTACGGAGAATTTTTATGGGCCGGAAGGAACACAACTGGCCCTGGCTGCGCCTGGGGGTGCCCCGAGGGGAGCACAACCCACCAGGGCGCGCCAGGAGGCCCAAGCGCGCCCTGGTGGGTTGTGCCCACCTCGGGAGCCCCCGGACCGTCAATTTTCTCTATAAATACCCCCAATATTCCCAAAACCATAGGGGAGTTGACAAAATATTGATCCAGCCACCACGGAGTCCAGAACCACCAGATCCAATCTAGACACCATCTCGGATGGGGTTCACCACCTCCATTGGTGCATCTCCGATGATGCATGAGTAGTTCTTTGTAGACCTTCGGGTCCGTAGTTAGTAGCTAGAATGCTTCCTCTCTATCTCTCTCTTGATTCTCAATACAATGGTCTCTTGGATATCCATATATGATGTAACTCTTTTTGCGGTGTGTTTGTTGGGATCGATGAACTTTGAGTTTATGATCAGATCTATCTTTTCATATCCATGAAAGTATTTGAGTTTCTTTGATCTCTTTTATGCATGATTGCTTATAGCCTCTTATTTCTTCTCCGATATTTGGGTTTTGTTTGGCCAACTTGATCTATTTATCTTGCAATGGGAAGAGGTGCTTTGTAGTGGGTTCGATCTTACGGTGCTTGATCCCAACGACAGAAGGGGAACCGACACGTATGTATCGTTGCCACTAAGGATAAAACGATGGAGTCTATCTCTACATAGATAGATATTTTCTACATCATGTCATCATTCTTATTGCATTACTCCGTTTCTCCATGAAGTTAATACACTAGATGCATGCTGGATAGTGGTCGATGTGTGGAGTAATAGTAGTAGATGCAGGCAGGAGTCGGTCTACTAATCTTGGATGTGATGCCTATATAATGATCATTGCCTGGATATCATCATGAGTATTTGAAGTTCTATCAATTGCCCAATAGTAATTGTTGACCCACCGTTTGCTATTTTTCTCGAGAGAAGCCACTAGTGAAACCTACGGCCCCCGAGTCTCTTTCTCATATTATTTCCCTTTGCGATCTACTTTTATTTGTTTTTATTTTCTGATCTATTAATCCAAAAATCCAAAAATACTTTGCTGCACTTTATTTTATTTGTGATCTATTTATTCAATCTATTACAACTTTCTCCCGTCACGCACCAATTTCTGGCACCGTTACCCGAAAGTGATTGACAACCCCTTTAACACATCGGGTTGCGAGGATTTGTTATCTGTGTGTAGGGGCTATTTACGTTGTGTTGCTTGGTTCCCCTACTGGTTCGATAACCTTGGTTTCATATTTGAGGGAAATACCTATCGCCGTTGTGCTTCATCATCCCTTCCTCTTTGGGGAAATACCGACGTAGCTTCAAGCGACATCACTTCTCTCTCTTTGATCTTCATTACAATGTTCTCCTCGATGTTCTTGGAGTTCTATCCGATGTAATCACTTTTTGCGGCGTGTTTGTTGGGATCCGATGAATTGTGAGTTTATGATCGGATTATCCATGAATATTATCTGAGTCTTCTCTCAACACTTTTATGCGTGATTATTATAGCTTTGTATTTCTCTCTGATTTATTGATTTGGTTTGCCCAACTAGATTGATTTTTCTTGCAATGGGATAGGTGCTCTGTAATGGGTTTGATCTTGTAGTGCTCAATCCCAGTGATAGAAAGGGACATGACACATATTTTTATTGTTGGCATAAAGTATAAAAGATGGCGTTTATTTATGCTTGAGTTTGCTTTGTCTACATCATGTCATCTTGCTTAAGGCGTTACTCCGTTCTTTATGAACATAATGCTCTAGATGCATGCTGGATAGCGGTCGATGTGTGCAGTAATAGTAGTAGATGCAGGTAGGAATCGGTCTAGTTGTCTCGGACGTGATGCCTATATACATGATCATTGCCTTGGATATCGTCATGATTGCTTTTCTATCAATTTCCCAACAGTAATTTGTTTACCCACCGAGAGAAGCCCCTAGTGAAAACTATGGCCCCCGAGTGTACTTTTATCATATATTAAAATCCATACCTTGCTACAATTTCTCTTTACCTTATTTATTTTGTGTTTTATTTAACTATCTATCACTACAAAATTCAATCTTGCAATTAACCGCCGAGGGATTGACAACCCTTTGTTCGGTTGGGTGCAAGTATTTGTTATTTTGTGTGCAGGTACTGCTAATGAGGTGTTGCATGGTTCTCCTACTGGATTGATAACCTTGGTTCTTAACTAAGAAAAATAGTCATCTCTACTATACTGCATCATCCTCTCCTCTTCGAGGTCCCAAGGCAGCTCACAAGTAGCATGACATTCTTTGGGATGCCCATGTTGTAAAAAATCATGGTAGAAGTGAGCACGAGGAAATTTTCTTAAGAGTTCCCGGTATACGGTGGATGGTCGGGGCCGAGCGATGCAGTGGTTTGCACGTTTCTCTCGGACGCGTGCGTGTGCGAGTAGGTAGTTGAAAAATGAATAGTATCCCGTGGAGGCACGACAGGAAGTAGACCGTTGATGAACAGTAGCCCGCAGCGTCCCATTTTGTGGTACGTTAGACCCTTCCCAATGAATAGGACCCCATTTTGTCCGTAGGTGGTTAAAGGGAAGTCTGTTTCGCAGTATGCTTGACTCCTCCCAATGAACAGGACCCCGTCTCAACCATACACGGTTGACAAAAGTCTATTTTCTTTGTTTTGCGGTATGCCACACCCCCAGCCTGTGGGGGATCGATGAACGGGACCTTGTTTTGGCTATTCTATCCAAGCCGGTTGGCTCCCGATGAACATGACACATTCTAACCCAGTTGCTTGGTTGCCGATGAACACGATGTTGTTTCCTCCGTTCTGACCCAGTCGGTTGGCTACCGATGAGCAGGACCCCGTTGCTGCCGTCCATTGCCTTTCATTGTACACAAGCCCAGGTCTTATATATGCGCTAGTACGTGTTGGAGATACCACACATATATACATAAGTCGTCGTCTTTTTGTGTCAAGGTTGTTGGGGATGTTCGCCACGACTAAGACCCGGCCAAAATTGTGACCCGTCTAGGAGCATGGAGGCTCCATGGGTCACTCTATTTCTCGGGTCACATCAAGGAGACAAGAAGGGCTCAAATGCCCAGACGAAGACCCGGCAGGAGGCCGGTGATATGTCTCCAACGTATCTATAATTTTTGATTGTTCCATGCTATTATATTATCAATCTTGGATGTTTTATATACATTTACAAGCAACTTTATATCATTTTTGGGACTATCCTATTAAGTTAGTGCCCAGTGCCAGTTGCTATTTTTTGTTTGTTTTTTACTTTGCAAAATATCATTACCAAACGAAGTCTAAATGCCACAAAACTTTTTGGAGATTTTTTCTGGCAATAAGAGACCCTAGAAGCTTCGTGAGGGAACCACAAGATGAAGGAGGGTCCCACCAAGCACCAGGGCGCGCCAGAGGGTAGTGGGGCCCACGTGCATCATTTTGACCTACCTCCGCCTCTATAAATACTCTAAAATCGCAAAACCTACTAGGAGTCCACGAAATACTTTTTCTGCCGCCGCAAGTTACATAACCATGAGATCCAATCTAGAGGCCTTTTTCGGCACTCTGCCGGAGGGGGAAACGATCACGGAGGGGTTCTTCATCATCCTTGCTGCCCCTCCGATGACGCGTGAGTAGTTTACCATGGACCTATGGGTCCATAGTTAGTAGATAGATGGCTTCTTCTCTCTTTTTGATCTTCAATACAAAGTTCTTGGAGATCTATTTGATGTAATGTCTTTTGGCGGTGTGTTTGTTGGGATCAGAAGAATTGTGAGTTTATGAACAGATCTATCCATGAATATTATTTAAGTTTTCTCTGAACACTTTTATGCATGATTATTATAGCCTCGTATTTCTGCTCCGATTTATTGGTTTGGTTTGGCCAACTAGATTGATTTATCTTGCCATGGGAAGAGGTGCTTTGTGATGGGTTCGATCTTGCAGTGCTCAATCTCAGTGACAGAAAGAGACATGATATGCATGTATCATTGCTATTAAGGGAAACCAGATGGGATTTATTTCATTCGTGAGTTTATCTTGTCTACATCATGTCATCTTGCTTAAGGCGTTACTCCGTTCTTTCATTAACTTCATACACTAGATTCATGCTAGATAGCGGTCCATGTGTGAAGTAATAGTAGTAGATGCAGGCAGGAGTCGGTCTTGTCCTGGATGTGATGCATATATACATGATCGTTTCCTTGGATATTTTCATAGTTATTTGCTTTCCTGTCAATTTCCCAACAGTAATTTGTTTACCCACCGTATGTGATACGTCTCCAACATATCTATATTTTGTTGTTGTTCCATGCTATTATATTATCTATTTTCGATGTTTTATATGAATTAATATGATATTTTATATTATTTTTGGGACTAACTTATTAACGCAGAGCCTAGTGGCAGTTTCTATTTTTTCCTTGTTTTTGAGTTTCGCAGAAATGGAATGTCAAACGGATTCCAAATGGAATAAAACTTTACAATGGTTTTTGTTGGACCAGATGGCACCTAAGAGACTTGGAGATGAAGTTAGAAGACCACGAGGCGATGAGAAGTTGTAGGGGCGCGCCCCCTGGCTTGTGGCCCCCTCGGGAGTCCACCAACCTCCCTCTGAGTCCTATAAATTCCCAAATATTACCAAACCCTCAGAAGTATCCACGAAAATACTTTTCCAACGCTGCAACCTTCTATTCCCATGAGATCCCATCTTGGGGCCTTTTCCGGCGATCTGCGAAGGGGGATTCGATCACGGAGGGCATCTACATCAACCCTATTGCCCTTCCAATGAAGCGTGAGTAGTTTACCTCAGACCTCCGGGTCCATAGCTAGTAGCTAGATGGCTTATGCTCTCTCCATGATCTTCAATACCAGTTCTCCTCGATGCTCTTGGAGTTCTATCTGATGTAATCTTCTTTTGCAGTGTGTTTGTCAAGATCCGATGGATTGTGGATTTATGATCAGATTATCTATGAATATTATTTGAATCTCCTCTAAATTCTTATTTGAATCAGCTGATCTCATTGAATTACATATTACAATGTGATAAATGCATCAGTTTCCAGACTAAAGAAGCATGTTGTTGATGTAGATAAAGGAGGAATTAAACCTTCTTAATCATTGTGAAACTTAATGTAGTGACTTTGTACTTCACTAAATAGTAGGGATTTTTAGGATGGACAAGGCAAACTATATAGCTTGCTAATAATGAAGCATGAACTTTTGGCTCGCTCAACTTTTGTACGAATAAATATTCGATTTGCAATGAAAACTTGACTGGACTAAACAACAAACATAGCTTACACATTGCATAGCTCGGTACTATGCAGAATAATGAACCATGGTACTGATTTGTGTATAAGTATAAAGATGTCTTATTTGGTTCCATTATTTAGCAAGTTGTAATTGTATGAAGATCCATTGTTTTCCATCTCCAGATTAACTATATATGCATGGATGTGTTACACACTTCAACACTTAGCAAGTAGCATGCCCATGAAGATCCATTATTTGGTTCACCCCCTTTTGCAATTCTGAGCTAATATACATGCCATGCCCTAAGTTCAAATTAAAATTTGTTTTGAAACTAGACCCAATGTTGATGCTCCTTCCTCTGGTCGATGTTCCTATAAATAATTGGAAATTAGGGATTTTGCTCATCCATTAATTTGTTTAGCGTCTGTTATAGGCCTTTAACATTTTTTTACTTCCAAAATGCAAATGGGCATTTACTCCTGTCAGAGGATCATTCTCCGTGTATGGACCTAAAAAACTCATTGACAATTTGGGTAAATTTAGTAGGCCCAAGCTAGAACAACAATAGGATATTTGTTATCTTCATATACGTAAGTTGCTTATGTTGGGAAACATAGCATGCAATTTCAAAAAGTTTCCTACGCTCATGCAAGATCTATCTAGGAGATGCATATCAACGGGAGGGGGATAGTGTGTCTATGTACCCTCGTAGGCCGAAAGCGGAAGCGTTTAACAACACGGTTGATGTAGTCTAACTTCCTCTCGTTCCGACCGATCAAGTACCGAAAGTACATCACCTCCGAGTTCTGCACACATTCAGCTCGATGACGTCCCTTGAACTCTTGATCCAGCAAAGTGTCGAGGAAGTAGATGAGTTCCGTCAGCACGACAGCGTGGTGACGGTGATGGTGAAGTGATCTGCACAGGGCTTCTCCTAAGCACCGCGAGAATATGACCGAGGTTGTAATCTGTGGAGGGGGCATCACACACGGCTAACAGATGTATATATAGGTGGGAGAGGGAGGGGAGTAGCAAGGGGGCACCCCAAGTAGGAGGAATCCTACTTGGGTGCCTCCCCAATTCGGCCTCCCCCTTCCATAAGTTTCGGAGGGGGAAGGAAGGAGGGAGGAGGGAACGAAGGGGGAGGCCGAATCCCTCCCCTTCCTTCTCTCTTCCCCTCTTTCCTTCTCCTCTGGTGCGGCCCATATGGGAGGCGCAACACCCCTTGCTGGCTGATACATCTCCAATGTATCTATAATTTATGAAGTATTCATGCTATTTTATTATCATTCTTGAATGTTTTACAATCATTTTATAGCAACTTTATATCATTTTTTGGGACTAACCTATTGACCCAGTGCCCAGTGCCAGTTGCTATTTTTTGCTTGTTTATTACATCGCAGGAAATCAATATCAAACGGAGTCCAAACACCGCGAAACTTTTTGTGGATTTTTTATGGACTAGAAGACCATCAATGGGCCAGAGCAGCACCCAGGGGTGCCCAGAGGGGGGCACAACCCACCAGGGCGCGCCTGGGGGCCCAGGCGTACCCAGGTGGGTTGTGCCCACCTCGGTGGCCTCCCGCACCCCCTCTTAACCCTATAAATTCCCAAAATTCAGAAACCCTCGGGGTTAACCTAGATCAGTAGTTCCGCCGTCACAAGGCTCTATAGCCATGAGAAACCAATCTAGACCCCATTCTGGCACCCTGCCAGAAGGGGGAATCATTACCGGTGGCCATCTTCATCATCCCGGTGGCCACCATGATGAAGAGGGAGTAGTCCACCCTCGGGGCTGAGGGTTTGCACCAGTAGCTATGTGTTTAATCTCTCTCTCTCATTTTCTTGAGATATCACGATCTTGATGTATCGCAGGCTTTGTTAATATAGTTGGATCGTATGGTGTTTTCCCTTCTCTATCTTGTTGTGATGAATTGAGTTTTCCCATTGAGATTTCGTTGTTATCGGATTGAATACTTTTATGGATTTGAGAACACTTCATATATGTCTTGCAATTCAATACTCGTGGTGACAACGGGGTATCATATTGATTCACTTGATATATGTTTTGGCACTCAACTCGCGGATTCCCGAGGTGACATTGGGGTAATCGATGCATAGGGGTTGATACATGTTCTTGTCTTTGTTTCTCCGGTAGAAATCTTCGGGCACTCCTTGAAGTTCTTTGTGTTGGATTGAATATTATGAATCCGAATTTTCTTTGATGTTATTTGAGTACAGACTCTTGGTTAGATTGATCGGGAAGAATAGCTTCGCGTTATTTTAGTATGAACTCTAGGATATATTGATCGGAAAGAATAGCTTTGAGGTGGTTTCGTACCCTACAAACAATTGCGTCTTATGTTCTCCGCTAGATTGGAACTTTGGAGCGATTCTTCATTGCACGTTAAGGGACGGTTACATGATCCAATTATATTAGCACTGTTGAGAGGTTGCACTAGCGAAAGTACGGACCCTAAGCTCATTTTTAAGCATAGCAATACTGTTTTTGTGCTCGTTTACTATTTGCTACCTTGCTGTTTTTATTTATTCAGATTATAAAAATATATTTATACCATCCATATTACACTTTTAGCACCATCTCTTTGCCGAACTAGTGCACCTATACAAATTGCCATTGTATTGGGCGTGTTGGGGACACAAGAGACTTTTTATTATTTGGTTGCGGGGTTGTTTAAGAGAGACCATCTTCATCCTATGCCTCCCACGGATTGATAAACCTTAGGTCATCCACTTGAGGAAAAATTGCTACTTTCCTACAAAACTCTGCGTTTGGAGGCCCAACAAGTGTCTACAAGAATACAGTTGTGCAGTAGACATCAAGCTCTTTTCTGGCGCCGTTGCCGGGGAGGTGAGTGCTTGAAAGTATATCTTTATATCTTGCAATTGAATTTTTTACTTTCTTGTTTTATCACTAGTTTGGTTTATAAAAGAAAACTACAAAAAAATGGAATTGAGGTTGCATCATATTATTGATCATCTTTATAATATCTTTCTTGAAAATGATGGATCAGAAAATTGTGCTCAATTGTTAGAAGAAGAAGTCAATAAAATTTTTGGCACAAAATATTTGAATGATGAGCATGATTTCAATGTTGTTAGTATGTATTCTTTGAATATCCAAAATGCAAATGATTATTGCACTAGTCATGACAAAAATGTTTCTTATAAGCATGTCAATTTTTGCGGAGTGAATTGGGAGTGCATTTGCACACCAAAAAGGGAGGATAGATTTTGTAAGAAGCATAAATATTTAGAGAAGAAAAAATTGCAAGAGAGGCTAGATGATTGTGCTAAAAGATTTAATTGTTTTCGTCATCCTTGTGAACTTTGCAATGAACATGGTCGTTTTAATCTCCAATGCAAATTGTTTCATGATGAAATCGTGTCAAAAAATTGTGATAACTTGATTACCCTTGAGCATCATAAAGAGCTTAGTCTTCTTTTGGGGTATGAAGAAATGAAACGTATAACTAAGGGTATTCCAAAATTTAATCTTGACAGATTTCTTGATTTTGATCTAGAGGAAATTTATATGTTTTGTGCGGTAAATTGCATTGAGAATCCTTATATTGCCAACTATCTAAAGACAAGAAAACAAATAGAATATGAAGAGAGTACTAATGAAAGGGAAAATATTTACCAATACCCTCCTAGTGTTTATTATGATGAATTAAGTAACGAGGTGGAGCTTCCTATCTAATCAATCTCTTCAACAAGAAGCTTGAAAAAATTAATTAAACCCACACATGGTGTGGTGAAGAAGAAGAAAAGAAGAAAGAATAGAGGTAAAAAATATCTCTCCCAAGTAGTGTTGCTCCAATTATTGTTGTGCCTCATAAAACTGAATCAAAAAATTATGGACAATGATGCACTTGATGGTGATGTTGCTTCTATGTCTTATGGCACAATGTCCGAGAGCACTATTGATGATGATTTTGTTATGCCTATTGCTTGTTGTGATTATTATGATTGGGATGATAATGATAATTCTTATAATCTTGAAAATCTTTTTGGCACCAACTTGGGAAATTATGATGATAGCAATTGTTATACCGTTGGTGCTATTCATACTATTAATGATGAGAGTGATTATGCTTATGATATGCCAAGCCACAAGCTTGGGGATGCTATGCTTGATGAAGATGATCTTTTTAGTCCCCATACCTTGAATGATCAAACTTGCTATGATGATTGCATGCCTCCCATGTATGATGATTATTGTGATGACAGTTATGTTATAAAAAGTAGTGATAATGATTGTCATAATTTTGAATATCCTTTTAATGAACATTACTCTTTTAATGTGGGAACAATTTATACTATTCGAGTTTCCTATGATACTCCCGCTATTATGAATGAGAATAAAATTGCTTATATGGAGGGTAAAATTTTCTATGCTTATGGATCATGAAAAGAATGCTTTATGTGATGATTATATTGATGAATCTATTCATGATGATACTGAAAATTATTATGAGAGATGAACTTATGCTTCATGATGCTCTCTTTGTGTTTCAATTCTTATCTTTTATGTGAGCATCATTGAAATCACCATGCCTAGCTAAAAGGCATTAAAGAAAAGTGCTTGTTGGGAGACAACCCAACACTTTTACCTACTGTTTTTGTGTGTTCACATGATTAGGCTACTGTAGTAATCATGTTTTATTGCTTTTGTTTCAATAAAGTGCCAAGTAAAACCTTTGGATGGCTTACGGTGATGGAACTTTGTGGCATTAGGACTGTTCTTTATCATACTAACATATCTCACAAAGTTTCGTTCAGTTTTGTGTGATTGAAGTTTTCAAGTTTTGGGTGAGATGTTGATATGAGGAGAATAAGGAGTGACAAGACCCTAAGCTTGGGGATGCCCAAGGAACCCCAAGGTAATATTCAAGGAAGATCCAAGCAACTAAGCTTGGGGATGCCCCGGAAGGCATCCCCTTTTTCGTCTTCAACATTATCGGTCACCTGGAGCTATGTCTTCATTCGTCACATGATATGAGTTTTACTTGGATCATCAATTTATTTTGTTAGGATTTTCTTGCTGTTATTTATAATAATGTTTTGCATATTTTATTTCAATAAAAGTGGCAATGATATCCTTTGCCATGCTTATTTTGCAAGTATACATGTCGCTGTTTGAAAACAGAAAGTTTACCACTGTTGCAAAAATTCCCTAGAAAAGTCAGAATGTGATAAAATGTTGAAACTTTTTGCAAAATGAGCTCCGATAAATTTTCTACAGTTTGGAAAATTTTCATAACTTTTGGAGTTAGGTAAGTATTGATACTCTTGCGTTCTTTACAGACTATACTGTTTTGGCAGATTGCTGTTATCTTTGCATTGTTTGCATATGTTTACTTGTTTAATGATTCTATTTGAGGATATTAGTATTAAATATGTGGAGGAATTTAGTGTGCAATGTTGAATAATAATTTTAGTGATTTTCTACAGTAGAGAATGATAAGGTATTTTCATTGGTTTATACTAACTTATCTCACGAGTTCTTGTTGAGTTTTGTGTGGATGAAGCTTTTGAGATTTAGGAAAACTATGACATGAGAAGAATTAAGGAGAAACAAAAGCTCAAGCTTGGGGATGCCCAAAGGCATCCCAAGATAATATTTCAAGAAGTCTCAAGCATCTAAGCTTGGGGATGCCCCGGTAGGCATCCCACCTTTCTTCTTCAACAATTATCGGTTAGTATCGGTTGAGCCTAAGTTTTTGCTTCTTCACATGAGTTGTGCTATTCTTAGAATGTCATTTTATTTTCATTTTGCTTTCTGTTTTACTAAAATACTTATATATGAAAGTTTTTAAATAAAATAGAGTCCTCCAATAGTTTCCAGGGAGGCTAGGTAAGCGACATTCACATCCCGTCAACGAAGCTCTTTTCTATGGAATTTCTTTAGTGCTTCACTTATATCTTTTTGAGCATAGTGTGCTTTAGTATTCTATGAATAAATACTCTCTTGCTTCACTTAAATTAATTGAGATAAAGAAATATTGTGCTTCACTTATATCCTATGAGTAAATTGTTGAATAAATTGAATGTCATGAAGTTGAAATCATATCATGCCTAGTGGTAGCTTCACATTGGGTTTAGAAAGTGAAATCTTTTGAGGCTTGACAATCACAATATTGGTCATACAAGCAATTCACGAATAATTAGTATAAGGAAGAGAACCTTCACATGCAAATACACTATCTTGGAAATCTTTTGTGATTGTGAGCCCCCATCAAAATATTATATGCCAAAATTGTTGATGTTGGACAAGGAAGACAACGTAATGATTTATATTTGTTCATATTCACATAGAAATTATATTTTCATAGATTCTTCAACATGTGGTGCCTGCCCCCCATCTTTGCTAGCCAAAAATTACGCACCAAGTAGAGATACTACTTGTGCATCCAAAAACCCTTAAACCCAAATCTTATCTTCAAGAGTCCACCATACCTACCTAAGGATTGAGAAAGATCCTTCAAGTAAGTTTTCATTGGTGCATAAGGAAATAAAAATTTCTTCTAAAAATGTTAGGTCATTTGGTGTAAGAGAAAATTGAGCGTTGTATGAACTTGTGATGTCAAAGAATAAAAGCGATAGACTGCATAATAAAGGTTGCTATCATAAGGGGAAATATAACGTGACGTTCTTTTGCACTAAGGGGTTGAGCATACAAACAAACAAGTGTATGGCAATGTCTGCTTCCCTCTGCGAAGGGCCTATCTTTTACTTTTATGTATTTACTTTCATGCAAGAGTCAAAGTTGTTCTCTCTATTCCCTTTTTATTTTTCTCTTCTGGCAAGCATCATGTGGTGAGGAAAGATCTAGGCACATATATCCAGTTGTATATGGGTAGCATGAGTTATTATTGTTGACATCACACTTGAGGTGAATACGTTGGGAGGCGAAATTATAAGCCCCTATCTTTCTATGTGTCCGGTTGAAACATTTTGCTCGTGTGTATGCGGTGAGTGTTAGCAATCATATTAGACTATATGATGGTTGAGTATGTGGAGCTCTTACTTAGACTCTGTTGAATAAGTTGAATTACAATTGCTTGGTGACTGAGAACATAGGTTGTTGAGTTTCAAGAGAATTCATTGTTTGAACCTTAACATGTGAATTGGTTGCTACTATAACACGAGAAGTTTTATAAGAAAGAATTGTTTGTTATGAAGCTAGGAAAAGTGATTGAAATTATCATTGATCGAACTTATGCACTTTGCTAGCATTCACACTTCATAAATTATTTCTTTTATCATTTACCTACTCGAGGACGAGTAGGAATTAAGCTTGGGGATGCTGATACGTCTCCAATGTATCTATAATTTTTGAAGTATTCATGCTGTTTTATTATCATTCTTGGATGTTTATAATCATTTTATAGCAACTTTATATCATTTTTTGGGACTAACCTACTGACCCAGTCCTGGTGCTAGTTGTTGTTTTTTTCTTGTTTTTTACATCGTAGGAAATCAATATCAAACAGAGTCCAAACACCGCAAAACTTTTTGTGGATTTTTTATGGACCAGAAGACCCCCAATGGGCCAGAGCAGCACCTGGGGGGTGCCCCGAGGGGGGCACAACCCACCAGGGCATGCCTGGGGGCCCAGGCGCGCCCAGGTGGGTTGTGCCCACCTCAGTGGCCTCCCGCACCCCCTCTTTACCCTATAAATTCCCAAAAATTCTAGAAACCCTCGGGGTTAACCTAGATCAAAAGTTCCACCGCTGCAAGGCTCTTTAGCCACAAGAAACCAATCTAGACCCCATTTCGGCACCCTGCCGGAGGGGGGAATCATCACCGATGGCCATCTTCATCATCCCGGTGGCTACCACGATGAGGAGGGAGTAGTCCACCCTCGGGGCTGAGGGTTTGTGTCGGCGTTCTGGGAACGTGGGTCCCCGGACTTTCCTGCCTGTGGCCCACGGCATGGCTCCTCTAGTGGCCTAGTACGGCCCATCCTCACCAGCAAACACTCAAGACCCTCGCGAGGGGCCAAGCCTCGCGAGGAGGATGACACAAGACCTCCTCAGGGGCAGCCTCGCTAGGTTGGCTCGCGAGGAGTGGAGAGATCAAGGCGAGGGGCACCTCACGAGGTTCCGTGTGACGTGAGCCATGACGACCAAGGCCAGGCGGGCGCCAGCGGGCGCAGAGCACCAGTTGCCTCTTTGGTGCTAAAGGAGCAGGGGCAGACGAGGAGTCCCGAGGCATCAGGAAAAAGTTTCCATATCGGTGCAACAAGACCAAGACCAGTAGGACGGAAGGACGGAGGTCATCGTGGAGCCCACGACGACGTCACCACCAGAGCCTTTGGCAGGCGAAGACCACCTTTTGTCAGGATTGCTTGTACTAGCTGTCCCCCTTCAAATTGGCGTTGTGGGATCCCTTCTCGCCTAATATTTGGGAAGAGGACCAGGGCCTCTATAAATAGGACTAGCCACCACCGTAGTCAGGGATCGGCTCATCCGGTGATCGGATCCGTTCCACCCTCATACGCACAAGCTTACCGAGATCAAGAACACCTCTCCTCAAGAGGTAGTTCTTCCCTTGTACTTGTTCATCCTCAGCCTACAAGGCAATCCACCACACCACACTGGAGTAGGGTATTACACCACATCGGTGGCCCAAACTAGTATAAACTCTTGTGTCCCTTGTTCTTCGAGTTGGACGAGCTGAGCTTTGAGATCGTGGTGAGTGAGTGAGCTAGGGAGAGGGAGAGATATTAGTGCCCACCCCAGAGTTTGATCCTTAAGGGTTTTGCCAGAACCCGTAATCCGATAGTTGGCACGTCAGGTAGGGGTGCACTGAAACTTTCCTTCCCTTTATCCACGCTCCACCACTCCACTACGTCCATGGCAGACGCGTGTCAAGCTCGCACTGAGCGCCGGGCCGCCCTGTCCACCCACGTCGCTCAGACAGCCCCTGTCGACGGGCCTCCCCGTCGTTGTCCACCACCAGCCGCCAACGCCGCCACCGGCCCGACGGGAAACGAGCAGCAAGCATCGTCGATGCACCCCTCGGTGTGGCGGGATGGCCGCACCACCACCCCATCGCTGACCCCGGCCGGCTCATCATCCCACCCTCACCGTGCGCCCACGAACACGCAGGCCACGCTGCTCATGGCACGCGAGCTCCTGCACTACCGCCCGGTCGATGACCTCTATGAGGGTAGGCTGGACCTTATTGCCGAGCTCGTCAGCGCCGCTGGGGGCTCACCCGCACCGTCTCTCTCGCTACCTCGCCCTCCTCCAGCCGCGGGTGATGTAGCCGACGGAGTGCCTCCGCCACCTCCTCACCAAGACGGCGCCCTGGCACTAAGACGCGCGGCCCATTGGCATGACCCATCGCGTCGACGCCCGCGCGCGAAGAAGGAAGCTGCCAAGAAGTTCCCCGGCTGCAAGAAAACGCTCATGCACTCCTAGCGCCACCACGTCAAGACCACGTGCCTCCTGTGATGGTGGTGCGCAGGCATCGAGAGGAGGCCCCACCTCTGCAAAGGGTCCGGCCCAGTGGCCACAGCGGGCTATCGCGCCTTCACTTCGGAGCTGCGTAGCATTGCCTGGCCAGGCAAGTTCAAGCCAGACCTGCCTCCTCGCTACGACGGCACCCCCGACCCTGCGGAGTTCTTACATCTCTACGAGCTGAGCATCGAGGCGGCCAATGGCGACGAGAAAGTCATGGCGAAATGGTTCCCCATGGCTCTCAAGGAGGTGCTGGCTCGTGGCTCCTGAACTTGCCCCCGGGGTCAATCACTACTAGGGAAAACCCTAGCAGTAGCATGGGTATTTTCCCTATCAGTAGTGCGGGAGGACGCGCTACTGATAAGGCGCTACAGCTAATGTGTAGCAGTAGCGTCTGTCGTCCCACGCTATTGCTATACATGGCTAGCAGTAGCGCGCTTTAGTGTAGAGTGCTGCTGCTAATATCTGCAGTGCTTTTTAGCAAGAAGCGCTACTGGTAAGGGAGTGCTACTGCTAACTTTGTTCCCCTCGCTACTCCTAGTTTTATTAGTTTCTGTTTTTTCTGCATATTTGTTTTGTATTTGAATAGGCTTTATACAATAATCTTTAGCACATCATACACATACAAATGTAATCATAGCATATACATACAAATAGTCTCATCAAATCATGTCATCATCCAACACAAAGTGGTCTCTCGTCATCATCTCGAAAATAGCGATACAAGTCTCGATTACTTGCAACTACATATCTAAATGATGATAACGTGAGAAGAGCTATCACTTTGCGTGAACCTAAACTAACTACTGGTTGTCGCTCGGAAACCGGAAACCGGTACACCTGGGCTTGACATTCCGACCACTCATCATATATTCCTGGCATAGCACTTCTTCGCCATCAATGATCTATACACCTGCATCATCACATGAGTCGATGATATGCAACATATATAGTTGAGCAATAGAAAGAGACTGACTTGGCAAAAATAGAAGCAACATATCATAAGCATAAATAACAAAGTTCATCGTACCCAAAATTCCCTAACTAGAGTCATCTTTGCTAGTCGAGGAGGGCGGTTTAATTACATCACAAATAAAGTTTTGTTGTGCATAATTCAATGTTTCGTCATACAGATAGTATGGACTAAATGGACATATTGTCATATAGCGACAATCACTCCATGTCGTGCCATCCATCCAAGTCAGGGAGATAGTCCCCGAGCTTAGAGAAAGGCTTCAGGTCGAGACGCTGAGCGGTTACGCGTGTTTAGATGTCTCCCCGCGGCATTTGTCCTTTTCATAGAACATCCCTATTTTTCTGGTGACCTCCTTCATGATGATTTGGGCAAGTTCGTGCTGGATGTGATAGAACTCAGCTCAAAGTCGATGATCCTCGATATCTCCTAAGTTCTTTGCCCATTGCAGAATATGGGCATCGCCGGATGTAGGTGACATGCGAAGGTTCTGATGATCCTGGCTGTACTCCAGCATGTGGTGTAGGACATAAAATCCATCATTAAGAGAATCACTTGGTTGCTAGATGCAGCAGAAGTCGGTCTTATGGACGAAGGCGGGCCTGCCGTCCCTTTTCTTCTTGTCCTTGATCTCTCCACCCCGTGCGCCGTAGTAAAACATAGAACTGTCAAGAACATACTTGATGTGGGTGTAATCCTTTTTGTTAATGTTCTTCGACGAGTCCAAGTAAAGAGCATGGGAGTATCGGGGGTAGAGGATGATGAGGACGGTGCGCCCACCGCTGCGCAAAATAAGTACACCTCAAATTAATTAGCCTCCACCGTGCAAATGAATGATTGAAATCAAAGGAAGGATATCCGCACAGATGACTTACATGGGATGATAAGGCACGAGAATCGCCTCCTTGTCCTTATTGGCAAGCATGAAATTGACGATGTATTCCCTCGCGTATTCACGGTGCTTTGCATAGACTCCCAAGAAGCCCTCATGCATGAAGTACGGGTCAGCGACACAGATATGAGGTATCTGCTCAACCCCGATGAGGTAGTTCATGTGCAAAGCATAAAGGCGGACAAACGCAAAATCCAACTACTTCAAGTGAAACATGTCGAAGATGTAATCGAACCGAAGGAAGAACTTCTCCATGGGGAATGTGTCAACGTGCGACAATCCCCGCGGCACGTTAACCATGTAGAGTGGGTATCCTGGATTTTTTGAGGCGATGAGGCCTTTCTCTATCCACAGCAGATCATCATGAAGAATCCTTAAATCACCGAATCTAGCCCCTAGCGCTGCTTCAGGTAGGATTGGTTGACCGGGGATATGCCATTTTGCCACACCGGGGATATCTATACGGTCTTGAACCCGAGTCTACTAAGGCGGCTGGGTCATAGAAGCAGCTTTTTTGCCTTTCCTTGGTCTCTTCCTAGACTTCTTTACTACCAGAAGGTTGTCCATAATACGTTCAGACTCTGGAGGTGGCAATTCAGGCACCGACTCATGATGCTCAAACCCTAAGTAGGCGCCAGTATTGACATACTGTTGAGTGTCATCCTCATCCTCATCCTCATCTATGGTGACGTCACCAGCGACTAATGGAGTAGGCGAGGTGTTGATGTTCATACCTAACTGCGTGCTCGTAGGTGTGCTCCCAGCCGCCTCCAGAAGAATAAGAATCTTTGGCCACAACATGACCCACCCATTGCAACAATCACCAAGCCGTCGCGGGGTCTCATCGTCATCCCCCACTAATAACAGAGGAGCCAAATTCTCGTGGCTCGGTTTAACACTGGCCACGGAAACCTTGAAGACTTTCGGGGGGATCAGCCGGCTGTGGAACAATGGTTCCTTCGGCTCCATTATCGCCGCCTTCCCCACGTCCACCTTCTGGTCGCCGATGGTGTACAATATGGTGCACGGGGTTTCGTTGGCCTGCAAAGAAAAGTCTGCGATGTGAGACATCCGAAAGGCAACGAAAACAGGAGATTATACATTTATTGAAGGGGCCGGTATAACAGATACTGTGAGGGCGTCGAGCTCAGCCAAAGAAGAAGCACCGCCGAGCACGTCCGGTGCTGGAGAAAGTGCAGGAGCAGGTGCAGGAGCCGGTGCAGCTGCAGGTGCTAGTGCAACGCTAGTTTTGCGGCAGCTACCGCTGTCGCGACTGTCTCAGATGATTTCTTTCCAACCGCGATCTCAACCTTCTTGTCGATGTTTTCTTCAGTTAACCTCCATCTTTCCTTTCTCTCCTCTGTGGTCTCATAGTAGTACTTCTTCCACGTGGCGCCGTCTCTGACACCGTGCACGCGTCCATACGACGGTCGAGTCTCCACCGGGAGTCTTTTCAATATGTTCAACGCCCGTTTTAATGGAGTGTCCCACTTGGGCCTCGCCAACGCCTCAGACGGCGAGTCGCTTTCGGCCGCAATCCTGTGCTGCTCTCTCTGCAAAAGGCACAAGGATTGTTTAAATATGACTAACATGCACTCGAATTGACCAGAAACTAAAATTACCAGCAGTCTCATGAACTCCGTTGTGATCGCGTTCTTCTCGATAACCTTCTTCACTGGGTCCCAACAGTGTCGGGCCGTGAGGACGTCACACTCTTGTGGGACGGTGAACTCCACCAAGGGGTCTGGGATGCCCAGACTCGCGGCTTCCGCATCCTCCTTGGCCCATATGGACCTCTTCCCGCTGTAACCATGACTTCCGAGGTGGTGGCACCCAATGTTCTTCTGTTGAAGCCCCTTCATGTACTTCAACTTTTTTTGGCAGCTTCGGCCTTGCAAGCCGCCTTGAATATTTCAAAGTGCTCTGCCGTGATTGTCGGATTATCCTTTACAATCTCGGAGTAGGGTTCCTTTTCGTTGACGATCCGATATTTCACCCTTGCTTTCCAGGCGGCCAACGCGTCGCTAAACTTGCTCATGGTGTGTTTGTTTATCTTCTTCATTGTCGGGTCCTTATCTGGATCTTTATAATCCTTTTCATTCCGGCCCGGGAACAAGAATATCTGGTGCAGCTTCTTTAGGAGCGAGGGCCTCATATTATATATCTTGTTTAGTTTCTCATCATTGATGGTGGCGGTTGTCTGTATGATGCAACCTATTTGATTGTCGTAGCACGTGCGTGCTTCCCCAGGCGCGTTTGGCTCAAAATTGTCGTCGTCCACCTCTATGACCACCAGTCTAGTAGTCCTAAGCTTGTTAGGAAGCCGTCGCCTCTTTGCTTTCGGTTCTATACCAGCTCTACTAGTCTCGGCGCAGGTCTCAGTCTCAGGGCCGGTCTCGATGTCGGTCTCAGTCTCAGTGCCAGTCTCGATGCCGGTCTCAGCCTCAATGCCGGTCTCAGTCTCAGTGCCGGTCTCGATGTCGGTCTCAGTCTCCGATGTCACAGGTGGACCCGGCAACATCAACTGTTGATCACCGTCTTCCCTCAAAAATTCCTCTGCCGCCAGGTAGACATTGTGGCAGTCACCAGAACCCTGTCCTTCATCATTGCTAGCCATGTTTCCTACGACTAAATGTAGTCAATTAATTCTAGACCTAATAAAATGAATAATGACATAAAAAAGGCCTATGCTTTGCAGGAACGTTGACTCCTTCCCAGTGCGGCAAATCACGGGCACTCGATATGTCCTAGTTTGTAGCACAAGTCATGTCGAAACTCACGGAAAATTTCAGCATGACCTTTGCTAAAAAGTGGACAAATCGAGCACCTGAAATTTGCTGGAACTGAAATGAATCAAAATTCCGGCAAAACATAGGACACCCGCGCTTCATTCATTGGAAACAACAAAAGGCCACATGGGCACAATCGAACCACACTTAATGAAAAGATATAACATGACTAACCGGGCCACAATCGAACCACACTTCCCTGGAAACAACAATAAATGTCTAGGAAGGATCATCTTTCAAATAAAACTTGCCTAAATTCTTTTCCTATAAAAATAGTGGTCTTTTCAAAAATCAAAAACCTTTGCAAAATGACCTCACTAAACACTTCTCTGCCTAGGATAGAACCCAAATTCTGTTCTAGCTATTCCTCTCTCTCTCTCTCACACATTATTTTCTCTAACGCTCCTCTGCCTAGGACAGAACCCAACTAAATTGCAAAGGAACTCCATTTATCTAACCCTTCTCACCTAATGCTCTAAAATAAATTTTTCCTCTAACCTAGCGAACCTAGTTAACCTAGCTTGTTAACCTAACAAACCCAATTAACCTAGCTATTTAACCTAGTTAGTTAACCTAGCTAGTTAATCTAGTTTACCTAGATAATTAACCTAATTAGACTAGTTAACCTAACTAGTTCTCTGTCAAAGCCCTAACTAAAATTTTGCACTAACCTAGATAATTAACCTAGTTAAACTAGTTAACCTAGCTACCTAGTTCTTTGTCCAATGTTTGTGCTATGCATGAGAGAGAGAGGAGGGGTGGGGGCTTACAGAGGATGGCTCCGGTCGTGGCGAGGGAGGCAGTGGTGGCGAGGGAGGCAGGGGCGTCTCCGGTGACGGCAAGGGACGCAATTGTGGAGAGGGAGGCAGGGCATCGAGGGTGGCTCCGCTGGCGCCGAGGGCGGCTCCGATGGTGTTGATGAGGCCATGCGGCTCCGGTGGCATCGACAGCGCGCGGCTCTGGCATCTCCGGGGGTGTTGACGTCGGCAGGAGACGATGGTGAAGTAGGGCGACGGTGAATTGGGGAGACGGCGGCGAAGTGGGGGCGAGAGATTTGGGGAGAAGTGGTGGCCAGGGGGAAACCGCTTTTGGGTTAAGTCAAACTTAGCGGTAGCACGTTTCTGTAAAAGCGCTATAGTGCTTTTCAGTAAACGCGCTACAGCTATAGCTATGTATTTTCCTTTCCTTTTCTTATTTCCTTTTCTATTTCTATAGCGGGGGTCTAAACAAGCGCTACTGCTAAGTTATCTATAGCGCCTCTGATAAACAGACGCTACTGCTATTCCTTTCTCCTTTTTCCCTTTTTCATTTATTTTTCTTTACATTTTTTTTACTTTCTCCTTTTTTTATTTCTTTCATTTTCATTTACTTTTCTATTTTTTTCATTTAATTTTCTTTTCATTAACAGTAGCGCGTTTCACAGTAAACGCGCTGCTAAAATAAACTTAGCGGTAACGCTCTTTCTAGAAGACCGCTACTACTATATGTAGCCTGTTGGCTTAGTAGTGAGAATCTTAGTAGTTCGCTTTTAAAAGGAGACGCGCTACTGCTATGTTTGTGTCTGCAGCGCGTTTATCTAGAACGCCCTTTTTTTAACAAGCGCTACTGTTAAAGTTCTATGTATAAGGTTTTCCCTAGTAGTGAATCTCTTCCTAGGGTGAGATGCGATCGCGACCGCCCTCCAGCCGCGGGTGACCTGCACCGCATCAAGCAGCAGCCGGGAGAGACCCTGTAGAAGTACATCCAGCGCTTCAATAGCGTTCGCCTCAAGATCCCCAAGGTGACGGATGAGGCCATCATCTCAGCGTTTTCTGATGGCATCCGCGACGTCATGATGAAGGAGGAGCTCTCCATCCACGAGGAGCTATGCACGGCTCTGGAGATGTTCAACATGGCGACCAAGTGTGCAAGAGCTGAGGAAGGGCGCCTCTCCCTCATCGAGCTCCCTGCTACTGACCTAGAAGAGAAGAAACCCAAGGCCAAGGATGTGAACCGCAAGGGAGTAGCCGTGCTCACAGCGGAGCCAGACACGAAACGCGGCCGGGACCACCCCGAGTCATCCTAGAGCAGTCGTCGTTCTGTGTCTTCCACAACGTACATAGCCACAACACCAACGATTGTCAAGAGCTCAGGGCCATCCGAGATGGACACTTCGGTCGATGCCCCGAGCGCAACGACCGGGGCTACGACCGAGGAGGAGGACGAAGTGGAGGACACTGGGACGACCGCGGCCCCCATAGGAGTGGCGCGACCGGCCTCGTGAGGACCACTGGTAGGAACAGCCTCATGAGGGTGCCTGGAGGGACCAGCCTCGTGAGGACCGTCCTCAAGCAATCTTGGCCTCCCTCCGCTGACGCCACCACCAAGAAGGAACAATGACCACCATCAGGACGAGGGGCTAGGGGCTTCCAGGAACTGCGTGCTATCGCCTGCATCTTGGGCGGTGCTCAGGCCCCAGCTTCCCAGCGCATCTACAAGTAGTTTGATCGCGAGGTGAACGCAGCCCTCCCCAGGCTCGAGGCCACGCGCCCGCTCAGGTGGTCCAAGTACGCCATCACCTTCAGCTCGGCGAACCAGCTCAAGTGCACGGCAACCGTCGGCATCCTCCCGATGCTCTGTTCACCCGTCATCAGCAACGTCCAAGTCACCAAGACCCTCATTGATGGCGGCATGGGGCTCAATGTCCTGTCCGTTGAGATGTTCAACAGCCTTCAAGTGCCCTACGATCAGCTACAACCTACCAAGCCTTTCTCAGGAGTAACCGACGGCTCCACCACCCTGATAGGGTAGATCCGCCTCCCTGTCACCTTCGGCCAGCGTGACAACTACCGCACCAAGCACATCGACTTCGACGTTGCCCACATCCGTCTGCCGTACAACGCCATCCTTGGGTATCCAGCATTGGCCAAGTTCATGGTAGTGACCCACCACGGCTACAACATCCTCAAGATGCCAGGAAGTGGAGGAATCATCATAGTGCCCTACGAAGAAAGAGATGCGGTGTGCTCCCTTGAGCGTGCCTTCCAAGCTGCAGCAATCGAAGACCCAGACAACGCAGGCACCCCGTACCATCCTGAGGCCATCCCTAAGAAGAAAAAGCAGCTGCTCCACCCAGGGCCTTGGAAGAGTGGCGTCCCCAATGGCACCACCTTAGGATCCGCGCCCGCAACTGGGGCGCCTCCCTCCATCGCATACGAAGGCGCGCCCGGTGCCCTCCTCGGGCAAGGCTCGGGGGATCTCTTCTCGAGGGCCTCGGACCTAGCCAAATCATGAGGGAGGCGCTTGGGCACCACGTGGAGGCGGGCTTCGCAGCAGGTTTCCCTCAAGAGGGCACACGGCAAGGAGCGCCAGGTGCTCAGGAGTTCATCACCCAGGAAATCCAGGGGCTTCAGGAAGCAAGGACCATTCGCGGCGACCGCCGCCCACCACCATGCGCAGCTCCCCATCCTGGCGAGGACGACGGGTTGCGCATCTGTGTCAACATTCCAGGTCTCAACAGGGCCGCATCTCAGGAGCGCTTCTGGCCTTCGCACGCTTGTCGGTGCGAGGGCCCACCTCACAGCAACGTTTGCATGCCGTTTGGCTTGCCAAGCGTGGCTGTCACCTACCAGCGTCATCTACGGAGCATCCTGGCGGCTCAGGAGGCTAGGCATCACGTCGTCTAGGCGGAGATGGCGACCGTCCTCAAGGAACCACCCGAGCCCCCAGAGCATCCTGAGGCTCAAGGACCTGGTGGCTTGTGAGGAACGACTCTCGGGCACGCATCATCAGCTACTTCAACACTCCTTCGACAACGGTACCAGGTGAATTTTCTAGTTTACTCAGCTGGGAGCGCCCCTCAGGCTGCATCATTCCCAGGTCGCACAGGCTTGCCCCTACGGCATGTATCTTTCTGCATCTTTAGCTTACTCTCTTGGGGGCACCCCTCGGGCTGCATCATCCCCAGGCCGCTCGGGTCCGTCCCAGTGGCATGTATCGTTCTCGCATCTATCTACACTAGCTCGTCCCCGTGCATAAGTTATCTATCATTGCCACCTCCCTGTCCGGTATTTCGATACCATGAACGTCGTACGCCCTTGCAGGCCCGCCCCGACTGGCTCATGATTGAGGATGGGTACGGCGTCTATGCTCGGGTCCGTCCCTGCAGCGTCGACAAACCCAAGACGCTGAGCTCTGGCTCGCGGGAGCGCCCTGTGTATGTCACCTCCCATGGCCCTTGGTGCCTTGTACTCGCATGAGCTAATCAAGGATGGACATGACAGGGTGCACGACCCGGTGCCTCGCCACCATGGGAGCCACGCGCTGGTCGTCTTTCTTTAGGATCCTTCACATGAGAAGTCTAGGCACGGCGTCTGTGCTCGGGTCCGTCCCTGCAGTGTCGATAAACCCAACGTCTGAGCTCTGTCTGGCAGGCAGGCCCCATTCACGTCACCTCCTGGGGTCGTTGGTGTTTGGCCTTCTCATGTGATCGCCTCAGGAGATTCGCCCGGCGTAGGTTACCAAACCATCTCACAGGATTACCGCAGCCATCAAGAATCAAGACCAGTCGCACCCCGCCTTGAGGTAGGGCCTCGTGAGTCCCGTGCTGGCTCACGAGTGCCAGACACACCTCGTCTAGCCCTTCCGTGCAAGCCACGTGTCAGGGCGGGGCTGTACACGCCCCGGCGGCTCCACCCAGAGGGAGCCCTCACCCACATGCCAGTGGAAGCACCATGCTCCGTGTTGGTAGTCGACACGACCGAGGAGCGGTTATGCTCGTGCAAGTGTGGTAGCGCCATGCTCCGCGCTGGTGATAAACAACAGAGGGCGGCCCCATGGCCGTACCAACCTCAGGGAGCCTCCGGGCTTAGTGTCCAGCCTCACCGCAATGCTTTCCCCTTGGGTGAGCCGCGCGAGGGGGCTGGGCACAGGGGCTGCACTTGGGTCACGACCAAGCGTACGCCACCCTGCCAGGTCCCTCGGACCTGGCCATCATGTGCCCTCCCGAGCGGAGCCAAGGTATGAAGGTCGCTTGGATGTCAAGGGGGACTCCTGACCATCGTGACTCAGGAGCCTAACTGGCCACATAGCCCCTCCCTCCTTGGCCCGTCCTGGTGATCCGGATAATCCAACGGTGGCTGAGGTATGCGCGGGGTCAGTCCCTACCAACGTAGAACACTGGGCCTACTTACGCACGTCCTTTCCGCAAGCTGTTTGCGTGTCAAGGGGGAGTCCTGAGCATCGCGACTCAGGAGCCTAACTGGCCACATAGCCCCTCACCCCTTGGTCTCGTCCTGGTGATCCGGACGATCCAACGGCAGCTGAGATACACGCGAGGTCGGGCCCTGCTGACGCAGAACACCAAAGTAAACGGAAAGGAAATCACGGGATCTCAAACAAATATTACAAGACATACTGTTTTTCAAATACCAAACACAAGTTTAAATGCCTCCACGAGGCATGGTTCATGTTGCAGAAGCAAAGCCGGAAAAGGAGCGCCAGCAAGCCATCTCGTCGTCCCTGGATGCCTCCGTTACTTGCAAAAGGTGCCCCTTCAACAGCAACATTGCCCTCACCAGCGCCCCCCGCCGGAGTTGCAGGTTCGGCGGCACCGCCTGTTGGGGGCGCAAGGTCAAAGGCGCGGAACTTCTTCAGCAAGGCCTCCACCTGGCTCTTCACGGCTTTGGCAGTGGCTGCACAACACTCGTCATCCATGGGCTCGAGCAGCTCGTCGAGGTCGGCGTCGGGATTGCGAATATGGAGGTGGCTGAAGACGCGTGTCAGTGCAGTAGAGGAGAGCGCATGGGCTTCCCCCTCCACCAAGGGGCTGATCCAGTCGACGACGTCTTCAAGCGCCGCGACAAGATGAGGAAGCAGCTGGGCGGGGCCCTCGTCGTCTATCGCCAGCAGCTCCTCCAAGCCCTTCTCGTAGAGTGCCTACAGTGCCACACGGGACTTCTCTTCAAGGGACCTGAAGGCCACGCAGTCCTCAGCCAGGACCTTCACCTTGGATTCCAGCTCGGCCTTCTCTGCCTTCATCTCCTGCTCCAGCTTCTCCAAGCGGCTGCACTCCATGGCCTGTGCCCTTGCCAACTACTCTAGCTCGGCGTCGCGACCTTTGACAGCGTCCTATCGGGCCTTCATCTTCTCCTCCTCCGCCTTGCAGTCTCGAGCCTTGGGCGCGCATTCATTGCGCATGACCTCCAACTTGGCCTCCAGCGACCGGCAGCGATCCTGGGCGGCCCCGGCGTCCTTTAGCGCCACCTCGCAGGTGGCCGCAGCTTGGGCAGTGGCCTGGCCCAGCGCCTCCCTGACAAACGCGTCGGACTGCAGCCAACCAGAGATCAGTTCAAGGCGCCCTGCCACCAGTCGGCGGTCAGCACCTTGGAGGTCACCCCGAAGCCGCGCCAGCGCGGAATGGGCCTCCTCCAAGGCGTCGGGCGGAGCGGAAGGATCGCATGCCAGCAATTCAACCAAAGGAGGAGGCCGCACCGTCGCCAAGACCTGCGAGCTGGAAACGACGGGAAGTAGAGCTAGGGGCTCCTAAACCTTGGCCGCGTCAATGGGTGAGCTGGGGATAGGCTCCTCCGGAGCCGGCTTGGCCGAGGAGATCGCCTTCTCCCGAGGCTTGTCCACTGGGCCTCGCGAGGACGACCGAGCGGGAGAAGTGTGGGTGCCATCGCCACCTTTCTGCACCGGAGGAGGTGCGGCCGTGCCAGGCTGCTAGGTCCCTGAGGATGTGGCCAGCCCCTCCTTCTTCTTCTTCGACGATGGCGTCGGCCTAGCAGCACAAGAAGGAAACATCAGGAAGCCGCAACAGAAGCAGGAGCAAGGGCAAGGTCATGACAGGACACTCACTGGTCCACGACGGCGTAGTCCCGCCGCCTCTTCAGAAGTGTGGAGCCGGGGGGCCTCGCGGCCTGAAGTTTGGGCACGCGGGCCCCGAAAGTCGGCGAGGCCGTGGTGGCCCCGGGCAGCGGTGAGGTAGGGGCGTTGCCCCAACAGATCAGCGACAATCCGCTCTTCGTCGGGACACGGGGCGTCAGCCTCCTCGAGGGGGAGATCCTGGACCTCGTAGTAACCCTGCAGGGGGGCATGACTTCCCTCACTGGGTGGTCATCAACATCATCCTCATCAGGAAAGGCACGGAGGAGATCGGCCTTGCGCGAGGGGGGGGGGTCTTCCTAGACCCCTCCAGGGTGGCCGCCGAGTCCTCCTTCTCCTCCTCGCCAAAATTGCTGGAGGACACCACCACAGGAGTCGTCACCGCCGGGGCCTCTGATGGCGCCGGCGGCACAAGACCATGTCCATCAAACACAGGCTGGGCGGCGACGATCTCCGCCCCATCCAGACAGCGGTACAAGGGAACGAAGATGTCCGGCGAGTACCCCTGGTCGACCCCAACGTAGGAGCGGAGGGCCGTTCCCAGCTCCACGTCAGACAAGGCCTCCGAGCACAGGCAGAGGTCGTCACCCCCATCCCCGAGCTTTGACAAGGGGCGTGGGCGCGATTGGAGCGAAGCCACGCACTGCACCATGCACTCCTTGACGATCATGGCCCCCGTCAGCTTCGTTGCCCTTGGATCGACAGGCTTCAGGTCGGCGGTCATCCTCTCCAGCACTAACTCCAGGGTGGCCGCCGAGTCCTCCTTCTCCTCCTCGCCAAAATTGCTGGAGGACACCACCACAGGAGTCATCACCGCCGGGGCCTCTGATGGCGCCGGCGGCACAAGACCATGTCCATCAAACACAGGCTGGGCGGCGACGATCTCCGCCCCATCCAGACGGCGGTACAAGGGAACGAAGATGTCCGGCGAGTACCCCTGGTCGACCCCAACGTAGGAGCGGAGGGCCGTTCCCAGCTCCACGTCAGACAAGGCCTCCGGGCACAGGCAGAGGTCGTCACCCCCATCCCCGAGCTTTGACAAGGGGCGTGGGCGCGATTGGAGCGGAGCCACGCACTGCACCATGAACTCCTTGACGATCATGCCCCCCGTCAGCTTCGCTGCCCTTGGATCGACATGCTTCAGGTCGGCGGTCATCCTCTCCAGCACTAACTCCGCCTAGAGTCGTCGAGCTTCGTGCGGAATCACCCGTCGTGAGACATGGGCATCGCCGTTGGCAGCACCAGTCAGGGGTGAGAGCATTTGGCATCCATCAGGACCCACTTTCTCCTGAAGCCCTCAGCCCTCTTCCCATCCTTCGAGATCGCATTGGTCTTGTTGGCTGCGACGAAGTTAGCACACCCCGAGCAGGGGCCATCCTTGATCCAAAGATAGAAGAAGTAATGCAGCAGCGCCACGGACTGCATCACCCCAACGTACACCTCGTAATAGAAGGCGAAGAACGATAGAAGAAGGATGGAGTTGGGATGAAGGTGGAGGGTGTGAAGCTTGTTGTGGCTGAGGACAGAGTAGAAGAAGTCGGAGAAGGGGGGAACCAACCCTGCAACAACACTGCTCATGAAGAAGGGATAGAAGGTGCTACCCGAGGGCTCCGGCTCGGCGGAGCCAGCTTGGAGTGTGGTTTTCCTCTTCTCATCACCCGACGCCGTCATCAGGAGCGTGGCAGCAAGGTTCTTCTCTGAAACGCTTGGCACGCTCATCGCAGGCTCGTACAAGGATGGCAGAGCGACGACCCGAGCTTTGTTGGGTGCCATTGGTGGTGGGTTCGGAGGAGGATTTAGGCGGATCTGGAGTCCTTGGGAGCGAGGAGTAAGAAAGGGGATCTGGAGCAAGACGAAGGGGAGCAATGAAGGCAGCACAACCCGCGCCAGCCTTTTGTCAGTCGGGCAGTTGCCGAGGCAGCGTGGGGAAGCGGAGACGCCCATGTCTCGTTAGTCGCCACGCATCAATCAAGGCCACAGACTATTGGGGCCCGCGGTGCTCCCCACTTGCCACCTGGCTTCGCCTCAAAGCCAAGTCTGAGCACGGCATGGGCCCGGGGGCTACTGTCGGCGTTCTAGGAACATGGGTTGCTACCTCATGAGCACTGCGTTGGTTTTCCCCGAAGAGGAAGGGATGATGCAGCAAAGTAGCGTAAGTATTTCCCTCAGTTTTTGAGAACCAAGGTATCAATCCAGTAGGAGGGTACGCGCCAGTCCCTCGTACCTCCACAAAACAAATAAATCCTCGCAACCAACACGGTAAGGGGTTGTCAATCCCTACACGGCCACTTACGAGAGTGAGATCTGATAGATATGATAAGATAATATTTTTGGTATTTTTATGATAAAGATGCAAAGTAAAATAAAAGCAAAGTAAAAAGGCAAAGGAAATAACTAAGTATTGGAAGATTAATATGATGAAGATAGACTCGGAGGCCATAGGTTTCACTAGTGGCTTCTCTCAAGAGCATAGGTATTCTACGGTGGGTGAACGAATTACTGTTGAGCAATTGACAGAATTGAGCATAGTTATGAGAATATCTAGGTATGATCATGTATATAGGCATCACGTCCGAGACAAGTAGACCGACTCCTGCCTGCATCTACTACTATTACTCCACTCATCGACCGCTATCCAGCATGCATCTAGAGTATTAAGTTAATGAAAACAGAGTAACGCCTTAAGCAAGATGACATGATGTAGAGGGATAAACTCATACAATATGATGAAAACCCCATCTTGTTATCCTCAATGGCAACAATAGAATACGTGCCTTGCTGCCCCTACTATCACTGGGAAAGGATACCGCAAGATTGAACCCAAAGCTAAGCACTTCTCCCATTGCAAGAAATATCAATCTAGTAGGCCAAACCAAACTGATAATTCAACGAGAGTTGCAAAGATAACCAATCATAAATAAAAGAATTCAGAGAAGATTCAAATATTGTTCATAGATAGACTTGATCATAAACCCACAATTCATCGATCTCAACAAACACACCGCAAAAAGAAGATTACATCGAATAAATCTCCACAAGAGAGGGGGAGAACATTGTATTGAGATCCAAAAAGAGAGAAGAAGCCATCTAGCTAATAACTATGGACCCGTAGGTCTGAGGTGAACTACTCACACTTCATCAGAGGGGCTATGGTGATGATGTAGAAGCCCTCCGTGATCGATGCCCCCTCCGGCGGAGCTCTGGAACAGGCCCCAAGATGGGATCTCGTGGATACAGAAAGTTATAGCGCTGGAATTAGGGTTTTGGCTCCGTATCTAATCATTTGGGGGTATGTAGGTTTATATAGGAGGAAGGAGTATGTCGGTGGAGCAACAGGGGGCCCACGAGGGTGGGGGGTAGGCGCGCCCCCTACCTCGTGGCCTCCTCTTTTGTGTCTTGACGTAGGGTCCAAGTCTCCTGGATCATGTTCGGTGAGAAAATCACGTTCCCGAAGGTTTCATTCCGTTTGGACTCCGTTTGATATTCCTTTTCTTCGAAACCCTGAAATAGGCAAAAAACAGCAATTCTGGGCTGGGCCTCCGGTTAATAGGTTAGTCCCAAAAATAATATAAAAGTGGATAATAAAGCCCAATAATGTCCAAAACAGTAGATAATATAGCATGGAGCAATCAAAAATTATAGATACGTTGGAGATGTATCAAGCATCCCCAAGGTTAATTCCTGCTCGTCCTCGAGTAGGTAAATGATAAAAACAGAATTTTTGATGCGGAGTGCTACTTGGCATAATTTTAATGTAATTCTTCTTAATTGTGGTATGAATATTCTGATCTGAAAGATTCAAGACAAAAGTTCATATTAACATAAAAATAATAATACTTCGAGCATACTAACTAAGCAATTATGTCTTCTCAAAATAACATGGCCAAAGAAAGTTCATCCCTACAAAATCATATAGTTTAGTCATGCTCCATTTTTGTCACACAAGAATGCTCTCATCATGCACAACCCCGATGACAAGCCAAGCAATTGTTTCATACTTTAGTAATCTCAAACCTATAAACTTTCACGCAATACATGAGCGCGAGCCATGGATATAGCACTATGGGTGGAATAGAATATGATGATGGGGGTTATGTGGAGAAGACAAAAAAGGAGATAGTCTCACATCAATGAGGCTAATCAACGGGCTATGGAGATGCCCATCGATTGATGTTAATGCAAGGAGTAGGGATTACCATGCAACGGATGCACTAGAGCTATAAATGTATGAAAGCTCAACAAAAGAAACTAAGTGGGTGTGCATCCAACTTGCTTGCTCATGAAGACCTAGGGCACTTGAGGAGGCCCATTGTTGGAATATACAAGCCAAGTTCTATAATGAAAAATTCCCACAAGTATATGAAAGTGACAAGACAAAAGACTCTCTATCATGAAGATTATGGTGCTACTTTGAAGCACAAGTGTGGAAAAGGGATAGTAGCATTGTCCCTTCTTTATATATATTTTTATTTGGGACAATGCTCTATGAATGATGATCATCACACTTCTATTTATTTACAACTCAATGATTACAACTTGATACTTAGAACAAGATATGACTCTATATGAATGCCTCCGGCGGTGTACCGGGATATGCAATGAACCAAGAGTGACATGTATGAAAGAATTATGAACGGTGGCTTTGCCACAAATACTATGTCAACTACATGATCATGCTAAGCAATATGACAATGATGAATGTCTCATGATGAACGGAATGGTGGAAAGTTGCATGGCAATATATCTCGGAATGGCTATGGAAATGCCATAATAGGTAGGTGTGGTGGCTGTTTTGAGGAAGATATAATGAGGTTCATGTGTGAAAGAGCGTATCATATCATGGGGTTTGGATGCACCAGCGAAGTTTGCACCAACTCTCAATGTGAGAAAGGGCAATGCACGGTACCGAAGAGGCTAGCATTGATGGAAGGGTGAGAGTGTGTATAATCCATGGACTCAACATTAGTCATAAAGAACTCACATACTTATTGTAAAAATCTACAAGTCATCAAAAACCTTGGCACTACGCGCATGCTCCTAGGGAAAGACCATCGCTCATCCCCGACCGCCACTCATAAGGAAGACAATCAAATAACACCTCATGTTTCAAACTTGTTACACAATGTTTACCATACATGCATGCTATGGGACTTGCAAACTTCAACACAAGCATTTCTCAAATTCACAACTACTCAACTAGCACGACTTTGATATTATTACCTCCATATCTCAAAACAATCATCAAGCATCAAACTTCTCTTAGTATTCAAAACACTCATAAGAAAAAATTTATTCATCTTGAACACCTAGCATATTAGGATTATTTAAGAAAATTACCATGCTATTTAAGACTCTCAAAATAATCTAAGTGAATCATGAGAGATCAATAGTTTCTATAAAACAAATCCACCACCGTGCTCTAAAAGATATAAGTGAAGTACTAGAGCAATACTATATAACTCAAAAGATATAAGCGAAGCACATAGAGGAGTATATATAGGAGGAAGGAGTACGTCGGTGGAGCAACAGGGGGCCCACGAGGGTGGAGGGCGCGCCTGGGGGGGGGGGGGTAGGCGCGCCCCCTACCTCATGGCCTCCTCATTTGTGTCTTGACGTAGGGTCCAAGTCTCCTGGATCATGTTCGGTGAGAAAATCATGTTCCCGAAGGTTTCATTCCATTTGGACTCTGTTTGATACTCCTTTTCTTCGAAACCCTTAAATAGGTAAAAACAGCAATTCTGGGCTAGGCCTCCGGTTAATAGGGTAGTCCCAAAAATAATATAAAAGTGGATAATAAAGCCCAATAATTTCCAAAACAGTAGATAATATAGCATGGAGCAATAAAAAATTATAGATACGTTGGAGACGTATCAGGGGTCCCCAGACTTGCCTGCCTGCGGCCCATGGCGTGGCTCCTCTAGCGGCCTGGTATGGCCCATCCTCACCAGCAAACACTCAAGACCCTCGCGAGGGGCCAAGCCTCGTGAGGCGGCTAACAAAAGACCTCCTTAGGGGCAGCCTTGCTAGGCTGGCTTGCGAAGAGCGGAGAGATCAAGGCGAGGGGCACCTCACGAGGTTCCCATGACGTGAGCCATGACAACCAAGGCCAGGAGGGTGCCAGCGGGCGCAGAGCACCAGTTGCCTCTTTGGTGCTAAAGGAGCAGGCGCAGACGAGGAGTCCTGAGGCATCAGGAAAAGGTTTCCATATTGATGCAACAAGACCAAGACTAGCAGGACGGCAGGATGGAGGTCATCGCGGAGCCCACAACAGCGTCACCACCAGAGCCTTTGGCAGGCGAAGACCACCTTTTGTTAGGATAGCTCGTACTAGTTGTCCCCCTTGAAATTGGCCATTGTGGGATCCCTTCCCGCCTAATATTTGGGAAGAGAACCAGGGCCTCTATAAATAGGACAAGCCACCACCGTAGTCAGGGATCGTCTCATCCGGGGATCAGATCCATTCCACCCTCATACGCACAAGCTCACCGAGTTCAAGAACACCTCTCCTCTGGAGGTAGTTCTTCCCTTGTACTTGTTCATCTTTAGCCTACAAGGCAATCAACCACACCACACTGGAGTAGGGTTTTACACCATGTCGGTGGCCCGGACCAGTATAAACTCTTGTGTCCCTTGTTCTTCGAGTTGGACGAGCTGAGCTTTGAGATCGTGGTGAGTGAGTGAGCTAGGGAGAGGGAGAGATCTTCGTGCGCACCCCAGAGTTCGAACCTTAAGGGTTTTGCCCAAACCCGCAATCCGACAGTTTGTACCAGTAGCTATGTGTTTAATCTCTCTCTCTCTCTCTCTCTCTCTCTCTCTCTCTCTCGTGTTCTTGAGATATCACGATCTTGATGCATCACGGGCTTTGTTAATATAGTTGGATCGTATGGTGTTTTCCCCTCTCTATCTTCTTGTGACGAATTGAGTTTTCTATTTTATCGGATTGAATACTTTTATGGGTTTGAGAACACTTGATATATGTCTTGCAATTGAATACTCGTGGTGACAATGGGGTATCGTATTGATTCACTTGATATATGTTTTGGCACTCAACTCGCGGATTCCCGAGGTGACATTGGGGTAATCTATGCATAGGGGTTGATGCACGTTCTTGTCTTTGTTTCTCCGGTAGAAATCTTGGGGCACTCCTTGAAGTTCTTTGTGTTGGATTGAATATTATGAATCTAAATTTGCTTTGGTGTTATTTTAGTATGAACTCTTGGTTAGATCGATTGGAAAGAATAGCTTCCCACTATTTTAGTATGAACTCTAGGATAGATTGATCGGAAAGAATAGCTTTGAGGTGGTTTCATACCCTAGAAACAATTTCGTCTTATGTTCTCCGCTAGATAGGAACTTTGGAGTGATTCTTCATTGCACGTTGAGGGACGGTTACATGATCCAATTATATGAGCACTGTTGAGAGGTTGCACTAGCGAAAGTACGGACCCTAGGCTCATTTTTAAGCATTGCAATACTGTTTTTGTGCTCGTTTACTATTTGCTACCTTGCTGTTTTTATTTATTCAGATTATAAAAATATATTTATACCATCCATATTACACTTTTATCACCATCTCTTTGCCGAACTAGTGCACCTATACAAATTGCCATTGTATTGGGTGTGTTGGGGACACAAGAGACTTTTTATTATTTAGTTGCGGGGTTGTTTAAGAGAGACCATCTTCATCCTACGCCTCCCATGGATTGATAAACAGGCCATCCACTTGAGGGAAAATTGCCACTGTCCTACAGAACTCTGCGCTTGGAAGCTCAACACATGTCTACAAGAATAAAGTTGCATAGTAGACATCATTGGCTGCTGTGTGCCTATTAGGACCATATCTTTTGCCGGGGGTGCCCGGAACCCCTTCCGTGACCTGATATGTACCCGGTACCCTTCGGAACAGTTCTCGTGTCCAAATACTATCGTCCTATATATCAATATTTACCTCTCTACCATTTCGAGACTCCTCGTCATGTCCGTGATCTCATCCGGGACTCCACACAACATTCGGTCACCAAATCACCTAACTCATACATAATACAAAATTGTCATCGAACGTTAAGCATGCGGACCCTACGGGTTCAAGAACTATGCAGACAGGATCGAGACACCTCTCCGGTCAATAACCAATAGCGGAACCTGGATGCTCATATTGGCTCCTACATATTCTACGAAGATCTTTATCGGTCGAACCGTTATGACAACATATGTTACCTTTGTCTATTGGTATGTTACTTGCCCGAGATTCGATCGTCGGTATCTTCATACCTAGTTCAATCTCGTTACCGGCAAGTCTCTTTACTCACTATGTAATACATCACCTCGTGACTAACTCCTTAGTCGTTTGCTTGCAAGCTTATGATGTGTATTACCGAGAGGGCCCAAAGATACGTCTCCGATACTCGGAGTGACAAATCCTAATCTCGATCTATGCCAACTCAACAAACACCTTCGGAGATACTTGTAGAGCATCTTTATAATCACCCAGTTACGTTGTGACATCTGATAGCACACAAGGCGTTACTCCGGTATCCGGGAGTTGCATAATCTCATAGTCGAAGGAATATGTATTTGACATGAAGAAAGCAATAGCAATAAATCTGAACGATCATAATGCTAAGCTAATAGATGGGTCTTGTCCATCACATCATTCTCCTAATGATGTGACCTCGTTCATCAAATGACAACACATGTCCATGGTTAGGAAACTTAACCATATTTGATTAATGAGCTAGTCTAATAGAGGTTACTAGGGACACGGTGTTTTGTCTATGTATCCACACATGTATCAAGTTTCTGGTTAATACAATTCTAGCATGAATAATAAAGATTTGTCATGATATAAGGAAATATAAAATAACAACATTATTATTGCCTCTAGGGCATATTTCCTTCAGTCTCCCACTTGCACTAGAGTCAATAATCTAGTTCACATCGCCATGTGATTTAACACCAATAGTTCACATCTTTATGTGACAAACTCCCAAAGGGTTTACTAGATTTAGTAATCTACTTCACATCGCCATGTGATTCACACCCTAAAGAGTACTATTGTGTGATCATGTTTTGCTTCTAGGAGAGGTTTAGTCAACGGGTCTGCCACATTCAGATCCGTATGTATTTTGCAAATTTCTATGTCTACAATGCTCTGCATGGAGCTACTTTGCTCCCACTTTCAATATGTATCCAGATTGAGACTCAGATTCATCTGAATCGGTGTTAAAGCTTGCATCGGCGTAACCCTTTACGACGAACTCTTTATCACCTCATAACCGAGAAACATTTCCTTAGTCCTCTTAGGTAACTAAGGATAATTTTGACCGTTGTCCAGTGATGTACTCCAGGATCACCATTGTACCCCTTGCCAAACTCATGGCAAGGTACACAATAGGTTTGGTACACAACATGGCATACTTTATAGAACCTATGGTTGAGGCATAGGGAATGACTTCCATTCTTTCTTTATCTTCTGCTGTGGTCGGGTTTTGAGTCTTACTCAACTTCACACCTTGCAATATAGACAAGAACCCTTTCTTTGACTAATCTATTTTGAACTTCTTCAAAAAAATTGCCAAGGTATATACTTTGTGAAAGTCCAATCAAGCATTTTGATCTATCCCTATAGATCTTGATGCCCAATATGTAAGTAGCTTCACCCGAGATTTTTCATTGAAAAACTCTTATTCAATTTATCCTTTTATGATATCTAGAAATTCTTTATCATTTCCAATCAACAATATGTCATCCACATATAATATTAGAAATGATACAGAGCTCCCACTCGCTTTCTTGTAAATATAGGCTTCTCCTAAAGCCTGTATAAAACCATATGCTTTGATCACCTCATCAAAGCGTATATTCCAACTCTGAGATGCTTGCACTAGTACATAGATGAATCGATGGAGTTTGCACACTTTGTTAGCACCTTTAGGATCGACAAAACCTTCTGGTTGCATCATATACAACTCTTCTTTAAGAAATCCATTAAGGAATGCAGTTTTGACGTCCATTTGCCAAATTTCATAATCAAAAAATGCGGCAATTGCTATCATGATTCGGACAGACTTAAGCATCACTATGGGTGGGAAAGTCTCATCGTAGTCAACTCCTTGAACTTGTTAAAAACCTTTTGCGACAGGTTGAACTTTGTAGACAGTAACATTACCATCGGCGTTAGTCTTCTTCTTGAAGATCCATTTATTCTCTATGGCTCGCCGATCATCGGGCAAATCAAACAAAGTTCACACTTTGTTCTCATACATGGATCCTATCTTAGATTTCATGGCGTCAAGCCATTTATAGGAATCTGGGCTCATCATTGCTTCTTCATAGTTCATAGGTTCGCCATGGTCTAGTAACATGACTTCCAGAACAGGGTTACCGTACCACTGTAGTAACTTGATCTGAAGTTTCATGATCATCATCATTACCTTCCTCTCTAGTTTGCGTAGGCATCACGGGAACGAATTTCTCTGATGAGCTACTTTCCAATCCGAGATAAGGTACAATTATCTCATAAAGTTCTACTTTCCTCCCACTCACTTCTTTCGATAGAAACTCCTTCTCTAGAAAGTTTCCATTCTTGGAAACAAAGATCTTTCCTTCGGATATGTGGTAGAAGGTGTTCCCAATTGTTTTCTTAGGGTTCGAGTTTGTCAGGCTGAAGCTTTTGACATAATTGTTGCAACCCCAAACTTTAAGAAACGACAACTTAGGTTTCTTGCCAAACCATAGTTCATCCGGTGTCATCTTAATGGATTTAGACGGTTCCCTATTTAATGTGAATGCAATTGTCTCTAATGCATAACCCCAAAACAATAGTGGTAAATTGATAAGAGACATCATAGATCGCACCATATCTAATAAAGTACGGTTATGACATTCGGACACACCATAATGATGTGGTGTTCTAGGTGGCGTGAGTTGTGAAACTATTTCACATTGTTTTAAATGAAGGCCAAACTCAGAACTCAAATATTCACCTCCGCGATCAGATCGTAGAAACTTTATTTTCTTGTCACGATGATTCTCCACTTCACACTGAAATTCCTTGAACTTTTCAAATGTTTCAGATGTGTGTTTCATTAAGTAGATATACCCATATCTGCTCAAATCATTTGTGAAGGTCAAAAAATAACAATACCCGCCGCGTGCCTCAACACTCACCGGACTGCATACATCAGTATGTATTATTTCCAATAAGTCATTGTCTCACTCCATTGTTCCGGAGAACGGAGTTTTAGTCATCTTGCCCATGAGGCATGCTTCTCAAGTATCAAATGATTCATAATCAAGTGATTCCAAAAATCCATCTGTATGGAGTTTCTTCATGCACTTTACACCAATATGACCTAAACGGCAGTGCCACAAATATGTTGCATGATGACCCACAAGTATAGGGGATCTATCGTAGTCCTTTCGATAAGTAAGAGTGTCGAACCCAACGAGGAGCAGAAGGAAATGATAAGCACTTTTTAGTAAGGTATTCTCTGCAAGCACTGAAATTATCGGTAACAGATAGTTTTGTGATAAGGTAATTTGTAACGGGTAACAAGTAATAAATGTAAATAAGGTGTAGCAAGATGGCCCAATCCTTTTTGTAGTAAAGGACAAGCCTGGACAAACTCTTATATAAAGGAAAGTGCTCCCGAGGACACATGGGAATTATCATCAAGCTAGTTTTCATCACGTTCATATGATTCACGTTCGGTACTTTGATAATTTGATATGTGGGTGGACCGGTGCTTGGGTACTGCCCTTCATTGGACAAGCATCCCACTTATGATTAACCTCTATTGCAAGCATCCGCAACTACAACAGAAGTATTGCAACCTAGCCATAGCATGAAACATATGGATCCAAATGAGCCCCTTATGAAGCAACGCATAAACTAGGGTTTAAGCTTCTGTCACTCTAGCAACCCATCATCTACTTTTTACTTCCCAATGCCCTCCTCTAGGACCAAACAATGGTGAAGTTTCATGTAGTCGACGTTCACATGACACCACCAGAGGAAAGACAACATACATCTCATCAAAATATCGAACAAATACCAAATTCACATGACTACTTATAGCAAGAATTCTCCCATGTCCTCAGGAACAAACGTAACTACTCACAAATCATATTCATGTTCATAACCAGAGGGGTATTAATATGCATAAAGGATCTGAACATATGATCTTCCACCGAATAAACCAACTAGCATCAACTACAAAGAGTAATAAACACTACTAGCAACCCACAGGTACCATTCTGAGGCTTTGGGACAACGATTTTATACAAGATATGAACTAAGGTTTGAGATGAGATGGTGCTAGTGAAGATGTTGATGGAGATTGACCCCCTCCCGATGAGAGGATCGTTGGTGATGACGATGGTGATGATTTCCCCCTCCCGGAGGGAAGTTTCCCCGGCAGAATAGCTCCGTCGCAGCCCTAGATTGGTTCCGCCAATGTTCCGCCTCGTGGCGGCAGAGTTTCGTCCCATGAGCTAGCTTATGATTTTTTCCTCTGGCTTAAATGAATAACCGTATCGCAATAAACATGATCCAATCATATCCATTCTCAACGCAAACACCAAATAACATTTATTCAAGTCTAACACTAATCCTGAAGGTAGAGGGAGTGTGCGATGGTGATCTTATCAACCTTGGAATCACTTCCTACACTCATCGCCACCTCCCCCTTAACTAGTCTATGTTCATTTTGCAACTCCTGTTTTGAGTTTCTAATCTTAGCAACTGAACCGGTGTCAAATACCCTGGGGTTACTATGAACACTAGTAAAGTACACATCAATAACATGTACATCAAATATACCTTTGTTCACTTTTCCATCCTTCTTATCCGCCAAGTATTTGGGGTAGTTCCACTTCCAGTGACCATTCCCTTTGAAGTAGAAGCACTCAGTTTTAGGCTTAGGTCTAGCTTTGGGCTTCTTCACGAGAATGGCAACTTGATTGTCATTCTTCTTGAAGTTCCCTTTCTTTTCCTTTGACTTTTTTCTTGAAACTAATGGTCTTCTTAACCATCAACACTTGATACTCTTTCTTGATTTCTACCTTCACCAATTTCAGCATCGCAAAGAGCTCGGGAATATTTTTCGTTATCCCTTGCACATTATAGTTCATCATGAAGTTCTAGTAGCTTGGTGATAGTGACTACAGAATTGTTTCAATCACTATCTTATCTGGAAGATTAACTCCCACTTGATTCAAGTGATTATAGTACCCAGACATTCTGAGCACATGCTCACTGGTTGAGCTATTCTCCTCCATCTTTAAGGCAAAGTACTTGTCCGAGGTCTCATGCCTCCCGACACGGGCATGAGTCTGAAATACCAATTTCAGCTCTTGGAACATCTCATATGCTCCATGGCATTCAAAACGTTTTTGAAGTCCTGGTTCTAAGCCATAAAGCATGGCACACTAAACTGTCAAGTAGTCATCATATCGAGCTTCCAAAACGTTCATAACGTCTGCATCTGCTCCTGCAACATGTTTGTCACCTAGCGGTGCATCCAGGACATAATTCTTCTGTGCGACAATGAGGATAATCCTCACATCACGGACCTAGTCCGCATCATTGCTACTATCATCTTTCAACTTAGTTTTCTCTAGGAACATATCAAAATAATAAGGGAGCTAAATCGCGAGCTATTGATCTACAACATAGATATGCAAATACTATCAGGACTAAGTTCAAGATAAATTAAATTAAATTAATCAAATTACTTAAGAACTCCCACTTAAATTAAATTAATCAACTAAACCATGTCCGATCATCACGATGGAGTAGTCATCAATGGTGAACATCTCTATGTTGATCATATCTACTATATGATTCACGTTCGACCTTTCGATCTCCAGTGTTCCAAGGCCATGTCTGTACATGCCAGGCTTGTCAAGTTTAACCCGAGTATTTCGCATGTGCAAAACTGTCTTGCACCCGTTGTATGTGAACGTAGAGTCTATCACACCCGATCATCACGTGGTGTCTCGAAACGAAGAACTGTAGCAATGGTGCATACTCAGGGAGAACACTTTTACCTTAAAATTTAATGAAGGGATCATCTTATAATGCTACCGTCATTCTAATCAAAACAAGATGCATAAAAGATAAACATCACATGCAATCAAAATATGTGACATTATATGGCCATCATCATCTTGTGCTTTTGATCTCCATCTCCAAAGCATCGTCATGATCTCCATCGTCACTGGCTTGACACCTTGATCTCCATCGTAGCGTCGTGGTCATCTCGGCAACTCTTGCTTCTACAACTATTGCTAACGCATAGTGATAAAGTAAAGCAATTACATGGCGTTTGCATTTCATATAATAAAAAGATAACCATAAGGCTCCTGCCGGTTGATAGTAACTTTTACAAAACATGATCATCTCATATAATAACGTATATCACATTATGTCTTGACCATATCACATCACAACATGCCCTGCAAAAATAATTTAGACGCCCTCTACTTTGTTGTTGCATGTTTTACGTGGCTCCTACATGCTTCTAGCAAGAACCGTTCTTACATACGCATCAAAACCATAACGGTGATTTATCAAGTTTGCTGTTTTAACCTTCAACAAGGACCGGACGCAGTCAAATTCGATTCAACTAAAGTAGGAGAAACAAACAGCCGCCAGGTGCCTTTATGCAAGACTAGTTGCATGTTTGTCGGTGGAACCGGTCTCATGAATGTGGTCATGTAAGGTTGGTCCGGGCCGCTTCATCCAACAATACCGCCGAATCAAAATAAGAAATTGGCGGTAAGCAGTATGATGATCACCGCCCACAACTCTTTGTGTTCTACTCGTGCATATCATCTACGCATAGACCTGGCTTTGATACCATTGTTGGGAAACGTAGGATGCAATTTCAAAAAAATCCTACGCTCACGCAAGATCTCTCTACGAGATGCATAGCAACGAGAGGGGGAGAGTGTGTCTACGTACCCTCGTAGACCGAAAGCGGAAGCGTTTGACAACGCGGTTGATGTAGTCCAACTTCTTCTTGTTACGACTGATTCGAGTATCAAATGTACGCCACTTCCTAGTTCTGCACATGTTTAGCTTGATGATGTCTCTCGAACTCTTGATCCCACAAAGTGTCGAGGAAGTAGATGAGTTTCGTCAACACGATGGCGTGATGACGGTGAGGGTGATGTGGTCCGCACAGGGCTTCGCCTAAGCACCATGAGAATATGACCGAGGGTGTAATCTGTGGAGGGGGGCGCCGCACACGGCTAACAGATGTTGTTGAGTGTTCTAGGCGCCCCATCCCCATGTATATATAGGTGGGAGAGGGAGGGGAGAAGCAAGGGGGCGCCCGAAGTAGGAGGAATCCTACTTGGGCGCTGTGATGCCCCCGATTCAATCATACACTAATCATACACACAAACATGTACGATCAAGATCAGGGACTCACGGGAAGATATCACAACACAACTCTAAAAATAAAATAAGTCATACAAGCATCATATTACAAGCCAGGGGCCTCGAGGGCTCGAATACAAGAGCTCGATCATAGACGAGTCAGCGGAAGCAACAATATCTGAGTACAGACATAAGTTAAACAAGTTCCCATAAGATGGCTAGCACAAACTGGGATACAAATCAAAAGAGGCGCAAGCCTCCTGTCTGGGATCCTCCTAAACTACTCCCAATCGTCGGCGGTGGCCTACACGTAGTAGTAGGCACCTCCAGTGTAGTAGGAGTCATCGTCGGTGGCGTCTGGCTCCTGGGCTCCAACATCTGGTCGCAACAATCGGGCATAGATAGGGGAAAAGGGGGGAGCGAAGCAACCATGAGTACTCATCCAAAGTACTTGCAAGCAAGGAGCTACACTACATATGCATTGGTATCAATGAAAGGGGTAGTATATGTGGGATGAACTGCAGAATGCCAGAATAAGAGGGGGATAGCTAGTCCTATCGAAGACTACGCTTCTGGCAGCCTCCATCTTGAAGCAGTAGAAGAGAGTAGATGGTAAGTTAACCAAGTATCATCGCACAGCATAATCCTACCCGGCGATCCTCTCGTCATCACCCTGTGAGAGAGCGGTCACCGAGTTGTATCTGGCACTTGAAAGGGTGTGTTTTATGAATTATCCGGTTCTAGTTATCATAAGGTCAAGGTACGACTCTGGGTCGTCCTTTTACCAAGGGACACGGCTGTTCGAATAGGTAAACTTCCCTGCAGGGGCGAACCACTTAACCCAACATGCTCGATCCCTCTGGCTAGACACACTTTCCTGGGTCATGCCCGGCCTTGGAAGATCAACACGTCGCAGCCCCACCTAGGCACAACAAAGAGGTCAGCACATCGGTCTAAATCATATGTGCGCAGGGGTCTGGGCCCATGGCCTGTTGCTCACCTGCACGTTGCGAATGCGGCCGGAAGCACACATAGCCTCCCTAATACAAGAGCGGACGTTCCAGTCTAATCCGGCACGCGCCGCTCAGTCGCTGACGTCAAGAAGGCTTTGGCTGATACCACGACGTCGAGTGCCCATAGTTGTTCCCGCGTAGTTGGTTAGTGCGTATAGGCTAGTGGCCAGACTTAGATCAAATACCAAGATCTGGTTAAGCGTGTTATTTTGAAGTAATCACGAACGCCGACCAGGGCCAGGCTGACCTCTCTCCTAGGTGGTCTCAACCTGCCCTGTCGCTCTGCCACAAAGGTTCACTAAGAGGGCTGTCAGGACAAACATCCTTTCGGTCCCAATCCATGAATCACTCGCGGGTACTCTACAAGCCAACCCGACTTTAGTCACCACAAGTATCATATATTATGTATATAAGTATATACCCGTGATCACCTCCCGAGTGATCACGGCCCGATAGTATAGCATGGCAAACGGACAAGAATGTAGGGCCACTGATGGAATACTAGCATCCTATACTAAGCATTTAAGATTGTAGGTAAAGGTAAAAACAGTAGTAGCAAGGACATGCTATGCATCAGGATAGGATAAACGGAAAGCAGTAACATGCTACACTACTCTAATGCAAGCAGTAGAGAGAAGAATAGGCGATATCTGGTGATCAAGGGGGGGGGGCTTGCCTGGTTGCTCTGGCAAGGAGTCGTCAACAACGTAGTCGATCGAGGCACCGGCAGCGGCGTCAGTCTCATAGTCTACCAGAGAGAAGAGGGGGAAGAAACAATGAATACAATGCAAACAGATGCATATCGATGCATGACATGACAAGTAACGGTGCCAGGTGTGCCCTAACGCGGTAGGAGGTGATACTGGTGAAGGGGGGAAACATCTAGTATCCCCGGTGTTTCACATTTTTGGACAGATGAACCGGAGGGGGAAAGTTGCATGTTTGCTATGCTAGGTATGTGTGGTGAACGAACGAACTGCGTATTCAGATTTATCTCATTGTTCTGAGCAACTTTCATGTACAAAGTATTTTCATCTGAGTTACGGATTATTTTATATTAATTTTCAAAGTTTTAAATGATTTCCTAATTTCAGGATTTAATTTAATTCGAAATTAATTTAATATTTAAATGCTATGGGTACACAGAAAGTGTACCCAGCTATTTGCATTAGAGGCCGACAGCGGGCCAATGTGGGTGCTGAGTCAGCAGTTGACCAGTCAATGCTGACTGGTCGACTGGGTTAATGGGGACCACAAGTTAGTGACTGGGTCAAAAACTAAACAGTGTGCATGGGTCCACATGTCATTTTCTATGATTTAGTAGATTAGTTAACTATGTTTTAATTAACAGTGGGGGCCGTTTGACAGTGACATAGTAATTAATAGATTTTGATTAAAACCACCTAGTCGCTACAGTATGAGGCCCGCATGTCATAGAGGCATTAGCATCAGGATTAGCAGCTAATCTCATAGGGTCCATCTGGTTGCGACCAGATGCGGTGGCGCGTCGGTGCTTAGCAGCCGATGGTCAAAACACGGCGGAGTTGCACGAAACTCGGGGGAAAACGCGCACAGGCCCCGGATCGAGCCGATGTTGGGCTCATTTGAACGAGCACGAAGCCATTCATGGGATGGAGCGAGCAGTAGCAGCTGGGGGTGGCCAAAACGACAATGGTGATGATCAGCGACGACTGTGTGCGCGGGCAACAGCAGCGGTGACCGCAATAGGCAGCGGCAGGATGTAACAGCAATAGCACAGTAGGAGAGCAGCCAAGAAGTGGCGCAAGTAGCAGGCGAGGCCGAGAGCACATGGGGTGGGCGCGGTGACCGCGGGCGGCGAGCTCACAAGTGGTGATGGTGCCGGCGCTAAACATGAACAGAGGAAGAGGGGCAGGATGCATCTCGCGTACTGGCTCACATCGAGGTGCATAGGGGGCTCAGGGGAGCCGAAGGGACCCTGCCGGCGAGGTTCAGTGACCGGATGGGCCGGCAGGCGTGAGGGCGAAGCAGAGGTACGGTCAAGGGAGCTCGTCGAGCAGAGGAAGAGGAGCCGTAGGGGCGGAGCTGATGAGGAGGAGGTCGGAGGGGTGCTCGGCGCCGGCTGGTGGCGACCTCTGCCGACCGACGGCTCGGGCGTCGGGTGTGTCAGGGGTCGGCAACGGGTCGATGGGCTCGATGCCCTGATCCAGACGGGGGGAGGGGAGTGGGGAATCGAGGGAAGTGGTTTTTTAGGAATAGGGAGGACTGGGGGGTAGCAGTTAGGGTTTTGGTCGGGGGGGGGGGAAATAGGTCGTATAAGCCAGGGGCAGCGGGGAGGGCCGGCTGGCTGCCAGCTGGGCCGAGAGGCCCAGGGGGAGGGCCTTTCTTTTTATTTATTTTTTTGGTTTGTTTTTCTTTTATCTATTTCGTTTTTACTGTTTCATTTCACTTTCTATTTACTATAGTTTTATAAAATACTAAATTAGTTCCTAAAATAGTGTTACTACTTATTCTAATGTCACAATAACTTGGGACCCAAATAAATTAGTTTAATATTTTATATATTATAAAAAGCATTTAATTATTGGTTTTAGCTGTTGTTTTGCTCATTTTAGAGTATTTACACATTTTATAAAAGTGTGGTTTCTCCACCATTATTACTTAGGATTTATTTGTTCCGTTTTGAACATTTTAATATTAATGTTTGGAAACTTTTATTGTTTGCCTTGATTTTGAATTTTGAATTTGAACGGGATTGAATCATCGGGAGATTAACAACAGTGGTCGTGGTGATGTGACCCCATTACCAGGGAATTATTTAGCCTAATTACCCGGGCATCACAATTCTCCTCCACTACAAGAAATCTCGTCCCGAGATTTAAGGGGTCGTGTAAGGGGGGAGGACTAGGTTATGAAATTATAACGATTCTTCTCGGTCTTGGTTGCTCTTTTGGAAGAGGTCGATCCATTACATTGATGTCTTTATTTCTCTGCTCTAGGTCATCATGATGAGGTCTTCATCCTTTCTACAGGAACTCCATCATACTTACGCAAGGATAGGAGGGAAAACTACAAGGACAGATGTCTGTAAGGACTGATATTTGGTAATTAGCTCGGGGATTTTGGCCCAAGGTATCTCCCAAGTTGAAACTTATGAGAACGTCGAGAGCAAAGTAAGAAGGTACAGTAAGGAGTTTCAAGCGGCCAGGCAATCGTCTGATGCCTAATTAGAAGGTGAAAAGGGTTTCAGGGCAATGAGAATAAATATTGTGTTTGTTTTAATATGAACTACAGTGGGAGAGGCTCCCACTGACTTTGTATTACTCATAAAGAACCAGTTACAACATTTGTTACATGTTGGTTTTTTGTGTCCCCCCGGCCATGTATCTTAGGATGCTACTTTATCAAAATTACAAGTCTTGTATGTAAGTGTTTAGGAAAGGACGTAGTTTCTCTCTACAATTGTGAACAAACAAGGCCAAAAGCTCTTTGAATCTAGCCAACCATGAACCAAAAGAGTGTGGAATCCCTCTGAAGTGTACATTATTTCTCTGATCATTTCCTCTCTTGGTTGAATCGGCCAAATACCCCCATGGCGACTCCCACCTCCCCCCCATGGCGACTCCCATGCCGACTCCGGCCTTTGGCCCTAGTTGCCCCTCCCGGCGCCCCCAATGGACGGCCTCCTCCATTGGGATTTCTTCCCCGGCCTCAGGGTCGAGGAATAGGTGCGTAAACGTTTTGGATCTACGGTCCATTTCGTCCCCAACCCTAACTCCAAGGAGTTCTTCCTTGAAGTTTCCTTCTCCTCGGCCTCATTTCCTAACTCGGTTGAATCGGTGGGATTGGCCTTACAATCTTGTATTGGAGGTCTCAGTGATGGTTTCAATGTGCTACGACTGGGTGATTGTCGTTTTCGGTTCTCGATGGCTTCCAATCGAGTGGGTCATTTTATTTTTGTCTTATGAGATCGCATCTGGCCGAACTTCATATGTCATTTCCATCACCATCGTGGTGCAACTTCTCAATCTTGGATTGTTGGTTGGCATGCGGATACTGAACTCAATGGATTGGCATCTTCGCCTGGTCCGGCAATTAAATCCAAGTGGCTCTCTTCCAACTCCATGGATGGTATTGATCCAACATCGCTCATGATTTTTCAAAAATTGGGGTTGTTCCACTTGCCGACGGTGGCACATTCCGGCGCCGGCCCCTCACCGGAGATCTCTTTTGGAAGTTTATTAGGGTCGGATTCTCAGGAACTTCCTTATCCTTTTTGTATTGGGGCCATAGACATACCAAATCTGTCCGGATCTCATGTGACGTTACCATCCTTCCGAGGGCATCGGTTTTTCCAAGGTTTGTGGGATGATATTCCTGAAGAAAAACTTTTCCATATTCTTGATGGTTGGCAAGATGGATATGATAATGAGAGTGTCAAGTTAATGGTGGATCTCTCTAGTATACCTACTAAAGAATATATTTATGAACAGCTTAAGCACTGTTCTCATTGTGATAGGTTTGGTCACTTACCTTCAATTTGCACTGGAATCTTTTGTCAAAAGTGTGGGGATATCTCTGGAAAATGTTTGTGTTATTCATCTGATTCACTGCAACCAGTTGATCCGACCCCGTCACGTCACGAGCCATGCATACTGGGCCGCTCTTTGTCCATATTGACCTGCTTGGCTTGTTCAGCTACTAGACACCGGACCACCAACTGCCCTGGGCTTCGCCGATGCCTTTTTTGTCAACACATGGGCCATAGGGCCCGTATGCCCAACCTTTGTTACAGGTTGCCTAAAGTGTGTTGGACACATATTAGACTGCATGCAACTCCTTCTATTGAAATCCTACCTAGGAAACTCCCGCTATATTCTATGGCAGATAACCCTGCAGAGGTTGGTATGGCCCGTACTAATCGGGATATGCAGGTACACAAGGTTTGGGTTCAGAAACGGAACATCTCATGCCTATCGAACGTGGCTCCTTCCCATTGCGTGTCGATATGACTCCCTCCTCCTCGTGTAGTCAAGTCCGCCTGCCAGACTCACCAATCGACTGCATAGCCACCGTCACCGTGTACCCTCGACGCCAGGGGTGATGCACTGCAGCTCGCGTCGAAGGAGATCTGACCGGCAGCGCGATACACAGGACAGCCGGCAGATGCTTTTGTAGACCCGAAGCCCCGTTTGACCGGGAGGGACCCCGTCAGGGCTCGCGGCGGCTATGGGTTGCTCCAGGTCGATTCACTCGCCCCTAGAGCCTCGTGGATCCGCAGCCCTCCAGCATGAAGAACTAGCAAAGAACGAGAAGAAAGATACAAAGGAGAGATAAAAAGTAGATGAACACGAAAAAGTAGTAGATGTGTTTATTCGATTGGTGTTGTTCAATCGGCCGTCACCCCTTAGGTATATAAGAGGGGGCTGGACTTTCCGTGCAAGTAAAAGGCTTGGATTCACGTCCAAAACCCTAGTCAAATTCGGATTGATTTTGTTCGAACTTCCCAAAACTGTTCGGTCTAAAACTGGCTGCATATTGTGGGTCTTTTTTGAGGTGGTAAACGACCTCGGATGGAAACGAGCCCAAAAGCAATCTTGACCATTTCAACGAGACGAACAACTTTCATGTTGAACGTTTTTTCATCGGAGGTCATCTCAAGGGTCAAATCACTCGTGCTAGACAGCTAATTATTCACGCAGCACATCAGACATACCCACATATGTGCCTGGTTCCGGGCGTCATATTTTTGCTCACTGGAGGGTCACGCTGTGCGGGCTCTAACTTTTGCATATGACCTCGGATTGAGACAATCTTTATATAGAAATCGATCGTTTCGACGAGACCAAGACAATCCGTTTAGAAACTTTTCCCATATGAGGCCATCTTGGGGGGGGGGCGTAATCAGCCGAATAGTATTCTGAATACAAAATAGTACTTCGAACACAACTTCGGCCTTAGAGATGAGACCGAATGACTATGACCCAAATATCAAAGTTTTTCCTTTTGACGATACGGAACTTTCTCACTTTGAGCACTTCTCCATTTGAGGCCATCTTAATTAAGTTCTTGTTCGTGCCAAAATCTGGTGTCAACACATGCCCCCCTGTTTTTCGGCAAACTTGTGTGCCGAAAAATAACTTGCACGATGCTTTTCCTAAGGACAATATCAACACTCCATCGGCCATTTTATGTGCTTAGGGCGATAATTTCTATATCGGCCATGTTTATGCTTAGGGCGATAATTTTATATCGGCCATATGGATCAGCAATAAAATGCAGCTAATCAAATCAATGATGATGTGGTAAAACCCTTGCATGATGTAAGAAGTTATATTGCGTCCATGGATTAAAATAAGTCCATGGAGGGTAACCAGTCATACCTGAGGATGAATTCCATGCCATCGGCATAAATAGCATAGTTGGAGAATATGGATAATGTGTGCACTGAGGACGTTGAAACCTTTGGCTTGGTCGTTCATAATTTTCACTATTTTCCTTCTTTACCTTTGTCACACTTCTTGCAATGGAAGCTTGCACACCATTCTTCTTTTGAGTACTTACTTTGGGAACCCATGCCATGTTCCTTTCTTTAAGTTCTTGTGCACTAAGTTTTTGTAATTTCTTTTTTTTGCCAATAAGATAAGCCGAGTGGGCACCCCGGTTTGCGCATAGGGATGATCTTGATGCTTTTCCATTAGTTGGCCGATAAGCAATTTTCTCTTCACTCTTCTTTTGATATTTATCTAATAATTGTGCAAAAGTGACCTTGGATTTCTTGCACTTGTGCTTATTGCGGCCTTTATCTCCTTTGTCTTGACTTGCATCGATCTTTGCATTTTCTTGTTGCCCCCCAGTCCTTGGCGTCTTCATTGTATCTTCGATAGAACTCATGCCGTCAAGAATATTTTCATTGTGCTCTTGAACAACTTTTTTACTTGAAAGCTTGATCCCATCACCTCTAGTTTTTACCTTCTCATCTTTAAAGGAATCATCTTGAAGCAGCCGATTCAAAAACCTTTTTCCATTAGGACCAATCAGAATAGACTGGTCATCCCTTGGTGTTTCAACAAATTTTAATCGTCCTTTATCAATGGCCGATTTAACTATTTGACGAAACATGTTGCAATCCTCAAAATTATGCTTGGACGAATCATGCAACTTGCAATACATTCGTCCTATTTTTGCTCACTGGAGGGTCGCGCTGTGCGGGCTATAACTTTTGCATATGACCTTGGATTGAGATGAACTTTATATCGAAATCGACCGTTTCAACGAGACGAAGAAAATCCGTGTAGAATCTTTTCCCATATGAGGCCATCTTGGGGGCGTAATCAGCCGAATAGTGTTCTGAATACAAAATAGTACTTCGAACACAACTTCGGCCTTAGAGATGAGACCGAATGACTATGGCCCAAATATCAAAGTTATTCCTTTTGACGATACGGAACTTTCTCACTTTGAGCACTTCTCCATTTGAGGTCATCTTAATTAAGTTCTGGGCCATGCCAAAATCTGGTGTCAACAACACCTCCCTCGAGCACGCCACCACTGCCACCTCCACCAAAAACCACCATCGACTCCTCGCTGCCGGTGGTTCCTGCCCCTGCTCTTCGCCAACAAACTACTACTATGGCGAACTTCTCGGTGCACCCGTTCGACTTTGATCCGGTGGGATCGACCTTCGACAGAGGCCCAGCTCATCGCATTCAACGCCATGTCATGGTGGTGGATGATCCTCCGCTCAACCATGATAGGTATGCCATCGTCTCCGTCAATCCCCCCGTTCCTGATCATCAGAAGGAGTTCTGGCTGGCTGAAGTTTGCCGCATCATCACTGTTGATCTCGAGTACAACTTACTTGATGATTTCATTTATCTGCTTGGCATTGGGTGTGTGGTTTTTGCGGATATGGAAATCAGAGATGCAACGATTCGGGAGGGACCTCATGCCTTGACTGATGATTCCATGTTTTATTTAGTCCCGCATGATGAAGGTCTTAATATGCGCATGCCTGCCTTTGAATATGAAGTCTGGATTATGTTTCTTGCCTTCCCTATGGATTATTAGACTGAGGATTACATTCATAAGGCTGTCTCTAATTTCGGTAAACTGCTTGTCTGGACGCGCCCAGGACAAAACAAAGCCCGTGTTCTTGTTAAATGTCATATCAAAGATGTTGCTGAAGTTCCACATAGTCTTTTGGTCACTCAAGTTGGTCTGTTGCCTGGACTTGGCCGCTCTTGGTCTATCCCAGTTTATGTGCTTAATGGCAGAAACACCATCCCTGATCTGGTTGGCACGGAGAAAGCTCCTCCCCTACTTAATGCATCCTAGCACCCGTATCAGCTCCCGTTCTACACTGTTATGCAGTAAGCCAGGCTCGATGAGATGGCTGCACATGAGGCGCTGAATGAAGCTGATTCGAATGCCCCTGCACATGCACAGGAAGAGCTTCAGGAAAATGGGTGGCGTGCCTGGCCAGTTATTCCTCCACCTTATTCAGGTTTCAGCTTCAGAACCTTTTTTCAGTATGATGGGCCGTCTTTGATGGATGGAGTTGATCCTGAGCATAACATCCACGATAACTTGTCTGATGTCTGGGCGTCTGATGAGGAAATTGAGACGGTTGAAGCTTTGGCAGATGGCTTTGTTCTTGGGAATCCTATGGCACGTTCAGCATTTCTTAGAGCTGGTGGTGATTCAGTTAATCTCATGATTGCTCTTGACCAGGAATTTCTGCTTTGGATTGGAGAAATGCTCAAACGCATGTACACTCGGGCCCTTACTGATGTGCAACAGGAGACTGTCATGCTCCCACTTAACCCCTTCAGGGTCATTCAGCACCACCTAAACTCTGTCTGAGCTCTCTCGCTGTCTAGTATGGTGCCCGAGCCAGACACGATGTCTATGTTTTTTGGTGCTCACTTCCAGATGGGAGCCAGCATTATTCCTCGCAGCTTGCTGCAAGAGGACGAACCTGGCATAGCTAGTGTTGTTGATGAGGAATGGATCTTGGCTGACCGATCCCCTAGACTAAAGGCCATCACAACACATTTTATTTCTGAACCTGTCGAATCTCAGTCAGTTCCTGCTGCTCTACCTGTTCATGGGATTGCTCTCCAGACGCTTTCTTCTTCGTCTCTCTTTGCGGGCACCAGTTCGTGTAATGCTAATGTGCCCCTTGACACCACTGCGGTTAGAAGGAGCACCAGGTCAAACAAGTACGATGGCTTCAAGGTATACCAGGCCAATGACATCAAGCAGACAAGATCGAGGGTGAGAGCTCATGTGCTGTCTTCTATTAAGGCATTTCCATGGCGGTTGCTCCTGCATAGGTGGCCTCTGCTTCCTGCCTGCCTCCTACCTCTATCGAGGAAATCCAATAGGTGGGTGGCCACTACGGGATTACTCTTGATGATTTATCTACGGAGAAGCTGCTGGATGGCCAGCAGATGGCTTCTACTACGGAAGACTGATCGTCTCGGTTGTCATGAATAAATATTGGAATGTGTTATCGTGGAATGTTAGAGGAATAAACTCTGAAAGCAAACTTTTGGCTCTTAGAAATGCGATTGATACTAGCGGTTGTTCGGTGCTATGTATCCAGGAAAATAAACGTGAATCGTTTGATTTAGCTTTTATTAAAACTTTCTGTCCTAAGCGCTTTGATAAGTTTGCATTTATACCTTCCATGGGTGCTTCGGGTGGTATTATCACAATTTGGAACAGCTCTCTGTTTGTGGGCACGCCGTGGTTTATTGACTCCTTTGTTGTGGGTGTTTCTTTTGTTTCCACGCAATCTAATGAGGCCTAGAATTTAGTCAATATTTATGGCCCTTGTTTTGGACAGCGTCAGGTGGATTTTAGTTCTTGGTTGTTTGATCTCAATATACCCAGCCGTGAAAATTGGTTGATATTGGGGGACTTCAACTTCATTCCTTCCACGGCTAATAGAAACAAACCTGGCGGAGATGCTGCCGATATGCTCCTATTCAATGAATTCATCCGTGCACAACCCCTGATGGAACTCCATGTCAAGGGTCGATCGTATACTTGGAGTAACATGCAGGATGATCCCTTGCTTGAATAGCTCGACTGGTTCTTCTCATCGTCTAATTGGACCACTGCCTTCCCGAACACGATGGTCTTACCTCTTGGCAAACTAGTTTCTAATCACATCCCATGTGTTGTGTCCATTGAGTCTAAAATCCCCAAGTCCAAGATCTTCTGGTTTCAAAACTACTGGGTCAATCATGAGGGCCTCTCTGACTTGGCCGCATGCTCCTGGTCCAACCCATGCCATGCTCCCAAACTTCGCGGCACTTATCTGCAAAAAATGAAAAATCTGCGATATGAGCTTAAACGTTGGATCCATGGTATATCCAAACTGAAATCATGATTCAAAACAATAACGAAGCTCTCGCTCAGTTGGATAATCTTGAGGATAAACATGCACTCTTTATACAGAAAAAAATTCAGGCGTATCTTGAAATTGCATATGAATATGCTGCTGAAATATCAGAATGATTATTGGAGGAAATGATGCACTATCAGATATTTCAGATTCGCAGATGAAAATACTAAACTCTTTCAATCCCTCGCGACTAAGAGGTTTAGGCAAAACTCGATTGCTAACTTACGGGACGGGGATGTGATAGTGAGTGGTCACATCGGCAAAGAGGGGGTTTTGTACAAAACATATAAGGAACGTTTGGGCTCTTCCAAACCTACTACCATGTGCTTCAACCTCTCCTGGATCATTAGACGGATTCCTGGTTTAGATGAATTGTCAGTACCCTTTTCTAAGGAGGAGATTGATGCGGTGGTAAAAGAAATGCCGGTCGACTAGGCCCTGATGGTTTTAACGGTTGCTTTCTTAAGAGTTGCTGGCAGGCTATTAAAGAAGATTTTTACAGGATGTGCCAGGATTTCCATGAGGGCAACCTTGATATCACCAGCATTAGCGAGGGATATATTGCCCTGATACCAAAGACCTCATCTCCTGAAACTGCCAACGATTACAGGCCAATAACCCTGCTGAACTATTGTCTGAAAATTGTCACAAAAATCTTGGCCAATCACTTTCAGAAAGTTATCTTGAAGATCATCCATAGGAACCAGTACGACTTCATTAAGGGACGAACCATCCAGGACTGTCTTGCATGGTCATTTGAATACGTTCACCAATGCCAGAGGTTGTCGCGTGAGATTATACTGCTCAAACTCGACTTTGCCAAAGCCTTTGACACCATAGAGCATGTCCTAATGATGGAGATCATGCGACACATGGGGTTTGATGACAAGTGGCTGGGTTGGATGGAAACAATCTTTGGCTCTGGTGTGTCCTCTGTCCTCCTTAATGGGGTCCCTGGCAGAAAGTTTCAGTGCAAATATGGGGTGCGACAAGGCGACCCCCTCTCTCCACTGATTTTTGTCCTCGCTGCTGATCTTCTCCAAGCCGCGGTCAACGACGCGTTTGCTCATTGGTTGATTGAACTGCCCATCCCATGCAATCGTGATGATGACTATCTGGTGGTGCAATACACGGACGACACCATTCTGGTGATGCCAGCCTGCCCTGATCAAGCTGCCCACATGAAAACAATCCTAGAGGACTATGCAGCATCGGTTGGTCTGAAGATCAACTTCCACAAATCCACCCTCGTTCCCATTAACCTTGATCCGTAGCACGCACTGGAATTGACGCATGTCTTTGGCTGCTCGATTGGCTCAATGTCGTTCACATATCTCGGCCTCCCCATGGGCACGACCAGGCCGACACTGCTAGAGCTCATGCCACTTGTGCATGGAGTGGAAAGAAAGATATCCACGGCACTGTCTTTGATGTCATCAGGGGCAAAACTCACTTTAGTTAATTCAGCAGTAACATCGATGCTAATTTATGCCATGTGTACGATTAAGCTTCACCCAAAAGTGATGGAGCACCTTGATAAGCTACACAGATAGTCTCTTTGGGCGAAGAACTCTGAAGATGGTGTCAAAAATAACTCCCTAGCAGCCTGGGAGTTGGTTTGTAGGCCCAAACGCAAAGGTGGGCTTGGGATCATCGATATCAAAACCCAGAATGTGTCCCTCCAACTAAAGCATCTGTTTAAGTTTTAAAACCACCAAGATGTCCCCTGGGTGACTATGATCTGGGATACCTATTACACAGGGAGAATACCGCATGCAATGGAACAGGTCGGCTCTTTCTGGTGGCGCGACGTAATGCAGCTCAGTGATGTGTTTCGTGGGATCACCAGAGTCACTTTGGGCAACAGATCCTCCTCCCTGTTCTGGAAAGATGCCTGGTTCGATGACTGTGATGCCCCCCTAATGGAGATCTTCCCCAGAGCTTTCTCTTTCTGCTTGAACAAAGATGAGCCTGCTGTCAATGTTCTAACAGCTGCGGAGCCGAGCTTGATCTTCTACCTGCCGCTATCCACACAAGCTAGAGAGGAGGTCAGAGAAATCCAACAAGGATCGATGCATGTGCTTCTTAACAGGAAATGCAACGATACCTGGGAGTGCAACCTTGGTGGGGCATTCTCCTCCAAGAGTGTCACAGCCCCAGTTCAGCCCTTGCTTGACTTTGCTTGTTCATCATGCCATCATGTTTAAATTCCAAAGAAACTTGAAATGTGGATTGCCTAAACCCCTAGCATCAAAGGAAGTCACTAGGTTCAACTAAAATATTTTCAGTAAATCCAAATGGCTTTCAAAAATGTTCATCATTTATGGAAAATGCTGTAAACAGTAACCAAAGGTGATGCACATTTTTCCATGACATATTTGGGCTCTGAATTAAATCATACTCTATTTGCATTTGGGCATTTAAAAGCTATAAAATATTTTAAATGCTGAAATAATCATAAACTAAAATGTTTACTGTTGGATATATTATAAACAGTAGCTATGATTAGTTTCATGATTTTTTGAAATTCCTTAGCATTTTAATTAAGTCAAAACAATTGCAGAAATAAATAGAAAACAGAAATTAAAACAGAACAGAACTTACCTGTAGCAACAGCCCACCCGAGCCGGCCCAACAGGTGGCCCAACCCACCACCGCAGCCCCCTCTGTCATCTTCCTCCCTGTGCCAGTAGATAGGGCGATGCTCATTGCGCGCGCGCCAGCTGCTGCTTCCACCGCGACGCCTGGGCTCTTCTGAACGCGCCACGGAGATGCCCTCGACCCCCTGCGTCTCTCCCCCTCTCGCTCTGGACCCCCTCCCCCTCCTCTGCTCCCTCTCCCTCTCGAGCCCGAGCACAGCCGCAGCCGCGCCGTCGTAACGCCGCAGACACCGGCCCTACCGCGCCTCGCTGACGTGTCCATGACCTCCGCCTCGATGCCCTCGTCCTCCTCGTAGACTCCCTCGATGCCGGACGCCCTGGAGCGCCGTCGTCGATGCCATCTCCGCCCTCTGCACCGACGGCCGTCGTCGACCGATTCGTCGTCACCAGGCCATCCCCGAGCATGCTGAGATCACCGACGACCCCGCCGTGAGCTCCTCTGCCGAACCCCTCTCTCCTCATCATCGTTCTCCTCCTGTAGCCCCGCTGTCCACCAGAGTCGGAAGCTCACCACCGCCATGGTTCTTCACCGCGTGGCCATGGCCACTGCAGGCCACGCCTAAGCGCGTCACCATGCTCGATGAACCCCCAGGAGCGCGTAGCACCTGCCAATTTATCCCCCTAGCGCCCCGTAGCGCAACCCCGCACTCACCCAAACTCCGGCCGCCACGGAAGTGCTCGCCGTCCTCAACTCCGGCCATCCCAGCTGCTGCTGCTACCACCACTAGATGCGCGAGAGCGCCAGCAATCCGTAGGAGCAAACCCCGCCTCAAACCGTGGGCTGTAGCGAGATCCCGACGATCTCCGCCGCGCGAAAGGATCGACGCCGGCGAAACTCCGGCGACTGATGTCGTGGCTCGTCATTAGCCACTAATGACCCAGCTAAACCACCCCTAGTGCCACTGCCATGTGGGCCCTGTGCCTGTTAGTTTAATTAAATTTTCTGTTTAGATTAGTTCATAACCCACTGGGACCCACACGTCAGCATTGACTTTGCTGACGCGGTCATTGACTGGTCCCACATGTCATCCACCCAAACCAGCCCTGTTACACTGACCCGTGGGTCCCAGCCATCAGGTTTGACTCTGGGCGACCCTGTTGACCAGCTGATGTCACAGTGACACAGTGCTGACGCAGTAACTCCTTTTTCTGGATTTATTCTTATTCAGGAAATTCCAGAAAATAGTTAAAACTTGTAAAAATCATAGAAAATAATCTATAACTCCAATGGAAATAAGTTATATATGAAAAATTATCAGAAAAATTAAGTCTATCCATCTGTACTGGTTTCATGCATGTTAGAACACTTTAACCTTGCTGTTTAGTTGAAATAAGCTAATGCACTAATATGACTTCATGAAATGGGTTTGCATTTGAATCTTTGGTTCAAATGGACTCATTCCAATCTGTTCTAGCTTGCAATAGCCCAAAACACATTCATATTGCCATGTCATAGCATGCATCATATTGTTGCATTGCATTGATTATGTTCCCTCTTGTTTGCCGGTGTTTGTTCCCTCTCAGTAGACGTGGTTTCGACGATGTGATCGATGACACCGATGAAGAACTATATTATCTTCATAAGTGCCAGGCAAGCAAAACCCCCTTGTTCATTCCGATACAATCCCACTCTCTCGCTCCTGCTCTCTTTTACTGCATTAGGACAACAACGATTCAACTGTTACTTGCTGCGGTAGTTGAACCCTTATCCTCTGCATGACCTGTCATTGCCACAGTAAATAGATGAAACCCACTAGCATGAGTAGGAGTTGTTTGAGCCCTGATGTGCCTACTCATTCATGCTTGTTTGTCATGCCTGCTATTGCATAGAGTTGTGTCGGGTCTGATTCATCGGGAATGAATTGGAATGGTGATGAACATGTCCTATTGTGTGTGAGCTAAGTGTGTGAACACGATTTGGTAAAGGTAGTGGTGAGAGGCCATGTAGGAGTACATGGTGGGTTGTCTCATTGAAACCGTTCTTAGGAACTGAGTTCTGTGTCTGTGATCCATGAACAGCTACTACCACTCATTGGGATCCTTAATTGACCATCTCGGCTTCTTAATCACCCTAGTACTCTGTCCAGGAGTTGCAACTAGTTTCTGGTGTTTGTAGGTTATGTGTTGGCGGCCGTGCGTAGCACTGACCCTAGGGGTGGGCTATGATGTAGTAGATACACCGTGGCATGGTGTACCGGGCGCCCGTTTGGTGTCTCGGGAACCCTGTTCACATCGTTCAGGGCCGTATGTGGAAACCTCGGCCGGACTCCCTGCGGATGGAACCTGGATAGGCGATAAACCTGGACTAGAGACTTGAGTGTTTAGGTAGGCCGTGGCCGACACCCTCGTTGGGCTTCCGCTGGAAGGTTGCCGAGTACATGTCGTGTAAACGATGGTAAGTGGTGGGAGCGTGTGTGAAGAAGTACACCCCTGCAGGGTTATCATTATCTATTCGAATAGCCGGATTCCTCAGATATGGAAACTTGGACCCCTTGCATAGTTCATAGACAAGTGAAAGTGGATACTCTAAAACTCGCAAGATAAGCGTGAGTGCTATGGATGGCATTCTCGTAGGGAGACGGGGTGGATCCATAGTGGTGTATTGAATGGTGAATATGTGGACTCGTGTGCGCCACCTCAAAAGAGTTGCTTGCAGTCATAGTTCAGGTTAGCCACTGAGTCAAAGCTGGCTTGCTGCAGTTAAACTCCACCACCCCCCTTGTTGATACCGATGCATATGTAGCTAGTTCTGATGTAAGTCTTGCTGAGTACTTTTGTACTCACGTTTGTTTAATTTATGTTTTGTAGAGAGACTTCAGTCTCGCTAGTAGTTTCGTGTGGTCTTCGACGTTTAGCTTGATACCTCAGCTACGATCTTGTGCCCTCGGCAGGATCTGGTAGATAGTCAGGCTTCTTAGCCTTTTTCATTTGTAGATGTCTGTACTCAGACATGTTAAGCTTCCGCATGTGCTTTGATTTGTATGCTATGATTGTTGGGTCATGAGACCCATGTTTGTAATATCTCGCTCCTCGGAGCCTAATGAATAAATATTTGAGTCCTAGAGTTATGTTGTGATGCCATGTTGTATTTACCCATATCAAGCATATTGTGTGTATGATTGAAATGCTTGGTATGTGTGGGATCCGACAATCTAGTTGTTTATCCTTGGCAGCCTCTCTTATGGGGAAATGTAGTCTAGTGCTTCCATGAGCCATGGTAGTCCGCTACAACCCAGTTCACCAGAGTCCTGCTAGCCCAGCACTACTGCTCAGGACACTTGACTGACCGGCATGTGTTTCACTTCGTTCCTATGTCTGTCCCTTTGGAGAAATGTCACGCGGTGACATCTGGAGTCCTGCCTAGCCTGCTACAGCCCGGGTTCCCCGGAGTCCTGTTAGCCCAGTGCTACAGCCCGGATTCACACGCTGCTGACCGACATGCTCGATGTGATCCATGTATGCCTGTCCCCATAGGTTGGTGCCGCTTTGGGTTCACGACTAGCCATGTCGGCCCGGGTTCTCTGTCATATGGATGCTAGCGACACTATCATATACGTGAGCCAAAAGGCGCAAACGGTCCCGGGCCATGGTAAGGCGACACCTGTGGGAATACCGTGTGTGAGGACACAAAGTGATATGAGGTGTTACCGGCTAGATCAATGTGACTTGGAATCGGGGTCCTGACAGCTTTGGTATCAGAGCTTGACTGCCTGTAGGATTACCAAGCCAAACCGGTCGAAGTTGTGTCTAGAAATGCTTTAGTTATGTAGGGGAATTGATTGTGGAAGGGAACGTAAGGCTCTTTTTACTCCTTTACCTTATGCCCTCCGATCTGAGTCGTACCCCACAACCATTTAAAAAGTCAAGTTTCAGCATTAGTTTGGACCTGACTCGGAGTCTAATAGGTGAACACGATGATAATGTAGCATGTCATCATATTAAGCGACGCATAACATAAGCAGACACGGAAGAGTGCGACCTCTCTTGCAGACCCGTGTAGTCCTCAAGGTCATCTGCTCAGTTGATGATGGTAATGCAGTTGCCATGGCTGCCGGCGGTGGGGAAGAAGATCTGAGGCGGCGAAAGACAGTCTGGAGAGCGGATCCCTGCTGTGGTGAACCCTTCCGTCGTTGGAGTAGCTGAGCTGGGGTGGAACACAGCGCCGCAGGAGCAGGACAAACCACACAAGATTTTCTTTGACACATATCTGTAACAGAAGTAATTGAGTAAGGGCTTGTTTGAATTTGAGGATTCTAACAATGCAGGGATAGGAAATAGACAGGAATAGGATAGGAATGCACGTGCAAAACAGAGAATTTAAAAACACAGGATTTCTGCCAATCTGGGTGTTTGATTCACAACAATTGGATGATCACAGGATGCAAAAAAGCATGGTGAGATTAAGTCAAACCACAAGAAAATGTACGGTTATAATGCTATTATGCTACTATCTCTTAGTCTTGTGCTTGATGAGTAGGAATATGAAAAGGAGGAGAAGTGGAAATTAGAATTCCTATGGTTTTTCTTTCAAGGAGACACTAAAGGAACAAATCCTACAGTTTTCCATTGCTCCATTCCTTTGCACCAAATTCATGAAAAGTAGTACCATAGGAAACTTTCTAATTCCGATGTTTTTCATTCACTTTTCCTTTCAAGCACTGGCGATTCTAGTAGGCAGGCTTGAGCAAGGAAAATCCTACACTAAAAAATATTTTTGTGCTACTTCTATTACTTTGGACCCAGGCCACTGCCATACTAGCTCAACTCCCAGGCCCATCGACAAATGCACAGCTCAAACGCGCAGAGATAAATAATGATGGCGTTCAAGAGAGTCCATCACGGATAGCTAAGTTGCCTGGTACCTCACTGCTTGTCATATAGTAGGATAAAATAATCGTATTTCCCGTTACTACGAGTGCTCAGTGGACAATATATATAACATGTAGAGTAAAAAAAGAGATGCAACAAGTGTACAACCTCTTTGGCGAAGCCATGTCGATCTCAACGTGATTGGGTTGGCAGGTGAGGATGCTCCGGCTGACTTGGCTGTCAGAGGAGGGGAAGAAGATCTTAGGCGTCTAGAGATGGAGCCCGAGGTACTGCTCCGCTGTGATGGAGGGTTTCATCGTTGGAGCAGCTCCGGTGAGTTGTACGACGCCGAGGCTGAAGCAGGACAAGAGAGACAACGAACAACGTTAACCTGAGTGGAATTCTAATAGCATCTCCAATACATGATGTAAAATACATAAACACAAAGTGCTAGATGTAAAATACATCAGCCGCTCATCTCTGAACTTAACTGTCGAAACTGAATTTAACTATCGAAACTGAACTTAACTGTCGAAACTGAACTGAACTATCGAAACTGAATTTTGTTGTCGAAACTGAATTTTGCTGTCGAAACTGAACGCACTAGCAAGGTGAGGCTACACGTCGGTCGACTGACTTTTTCATCTGTGGTCAGTCGATTTTGCAGCCGTTGGATACGAAATCAAGGGCCTGCGGTTCATCTTCAACCTCCACCCCCCTGAGCCGGCCAAACAGCAGCCACCCGCCGCCCGTGGCCGGCGGTGCGCCGCCCCGCCCGCCCCGAAAACACTCCCCACCGCCGGTCCGCCGCCGCCCCGACCATCCCTCTAGGCCCCCCCGTGCCGAGCTATTTCTCCGGCAATCCCCACGCCACCGTCCCGCCACCGTCCCGCCACCGCCGGCGACCACCGCCCCCATCCTGAACCCTAAGATAGATAGTGGGGTACCTCTCTGGCGAGCCCCCCTCCCCGCTACGGTTGGTTCTTCCTTCACCTCGGCGGCATCGGAGTGAAGTGTAGCTAAATCGGAGCAGCATCGCAAGCAAGAGCAAGAGCGGGAGTAGCCGCGCGAGAAAGAGCAATAACAAGAGCAGACCAGGCAGGGGACCGAGAGCAAGAGCAAAGCAGCAGCACGAGCGAGAGCTAAAGCAGCAGCAGGTCCTACTGATGTGGACGTCGCCGCCGAGGGAGCGACGCCGTGGAGGAAGTGGCCGGTGATGCCGCCGTGGATGGAGCCACGCCGTGTCGGCTCGGGACCGAGCGCCGACAACACCGTGAGATCGAATCAAGAAGAAAATGCGGCGATTAGTGTACAACCTCTTTGGTGGCGCCGATTAGGCCGTAGCCTCATCCGAGGAAACGGTGATGATGATGCTCTTCCGGTGGTGCAGGTGAAGACGGCGGTGTGGGAATGGAGGTGGCGCGAAGGATGAGGGGAACGTCGGGGCAGCTCCTTGGAGGTGGAGGACGGGGTGGCTGAACCGACGGGACGATGAGATCGACGACGGATCCTCATCCAGTATGGTGGATGAGGGACGTTGAGGTGTTGCTGTGGGCGACGTCATCGGGGAAGAGGCTCCGGCTGGGTGGCGGATGGAGCAGGGTGTGGGGTTTCGTCGCGGGTTTTCGCGGCCTCGGTGTACGAATGGGTGGGCAGATGGGATGGCAGTAGGGAACCATGGCTTAGAGACGCGCTTGTCCGAAATGTGGGGTAAGTTACGGAAGTACCCCCACTGATTTGAGGTGGTTCTTTCGGTTCAGGGGTACCACGGGCATTTCGTGTGTCGGGATTTCACAGGAGGTGGGAGTTTCCGCACGCGTTGTAATTTCGGAATAGCAAGGCGCGGGTTGAGATGGAGGGAGTTGTCGGAGCACAAAGAGACAAAGATATATCTTAAATATTTCGGGCTAACAAGGCGCGGGTTGAAGAGGCGGGAGTTTCACATCACGATAGACAGAGACGGTAGCTTGAATTTTCGGCATAACAAGGCGCAGCTTGAAATTTCGGAAGAACAAGCTTAACGTGTACCCAAAAAAAGACAATGTGCACCTCAACACGCACAACACACACACAAACACCATTTAGACTAGAGTAAGGTACACGTGCATTGCACGCATGAGATTTGGCAACCAAATTATGAATAAATACCACATTATAGCATGCAAGCTTTGAGTCATATATGCATGATGTAGATGTTCGTTTAATTCTTATAGTTCATTTCATTCAAAATCATCTAGTTTTTATAAGAAAGCTAATCTATTTTAAGATTCATGGAATTGTGCGTCGTAAGACATAAAGTAAAAACAAATAATGGCAAATCATGTAGAAAAACATTTGGGCAATTCTGATACGGAAGATTCTAGAACAAATAAGAAGTGCTTGTGTTTTGATGTTTGTGCATTATGCTTAAGTTCAACCATGGAGTCTTCTAGATTATACATGTGGCGAAATCTGGTGGAATCTAGATGATATCCAACGGCCAGTAGTGCTCAAATTTGCCATCTTTGGACCATCGGATTCGCCTCATCCAACGACCATCTTTCAAAGTTAAAGTTACCCGCACACAATAAAAAAATATATAATATATATATATATAGGGGTATAGATATATATATGTGATGCAAAAGCCGCCCATCATCTCCAATTAGAATAGTGTGTACATGCACGGATGCGACGTGGCTAAATGATGTCTGCCATCGGTATCTCAAATTCAAATCAGTATGACCTTGTTCAATGTGTATACATTACAACATGCTCGTCTCCAAACCACACCGCACAGATCTCCATTATATTCATGCATGCATGGGTTTCAAACATCAGGATCTCTTATTCAAATATTTGAATTCAACTTTACATTGATTGTGACCTCACCTATTCAGCTATTCTTTTACACCCACACATTAGTCTTCTCTTTATAATTGTACCACTAACTTTCTCTCGTGCATGCATGCACACACACTACCAGTCGGCATTATACATCGCACGCATGCAATCTTTTTCTTCAGGTTGGTCTCCCATGAAGGCACACACCAACACACATCCCCCTCTCCATCATATCGGGCATTCTTTATCTCTCACGCGTGCATGCGCAATGATCGATGTTCCTCTGTGTATGTGTGTATATAGCTAGGTCTTTCATAGTTTTCCACACAAACCAATCAATCGATATATCCAGTGAGGTCTCACCCTCTTTCCCACGTCCACATCGATCAATCTATACCTCTTTATATAGGATTAACATATATAGCTAATACACCCACATTAATTATGTATCCAACGTCCCCCTCTCATCACCCATGCCTTCCGCTTCATCTCTCAGACGCATGCACAATGGTGAAGACAGGGGGAAGTAAGGGCCCTACCCCCTCCCCCCTAACATCACTATATATCAAGGCTAATATGAATGTGATCATTAGACAATTGCTACTAAAAATGGTTTAAGTTCATGAATTAACCCTCCTCGTAAAGGATTAGCAATGCGTGGCCCCCTAGCTCATTTATTTTTCATGGCTCTGCCACTGCGCGCATCAGCGCACGTGTTCGCCCCCTCTCTCTAAATATCGATCTCGCACTTGTGCATTCCTTCATAGTCTCCCTCCACTCGGCCCCTCGCACCATCTTCTAGCCCCCCACCGGATTTTGCCACATGTACAATCTAGCAGACTCCATGGTTGAACTTAAGCATAATGCACAAACCTCAAAACAACAGTGGTTCTCTTTTGTTCTAGAATCTTCCGTATCATAACTGCCCAAACTTTTTTCTTGTTGAATTGCCATTATTTTGTTTTTACTTTATGCTTTACAACGCACAATTCCATGAAACATAAAATAGATTAAGGGCTTCTTTGGTTCAAAGGATTCTCAAAGGAATTTTGGAGGATTCTAATCATTAGGAATTTTTCCTATCTTGGTTGTTTGATTCGTAGGATTGTAAACCATAGGAATTTTTCCATATGATTCATTTGCACTAGATTTCATAGGAAACATCCCATCCACTCAAACCTCTTTGAATGAATTCTGCGTTTTTTCTGTGCACAATCAAACACTTGTACAATCCTGTAGGATTCAAGACAACATTCCACTATAATCCCATGTTTTTCCTATTCCCGCATTCTTAGCTTTTTTATAAAAACTAATTGATTTTGAATGAGGTGAACTATAAGAATTAAACGAAGGGCTACATCAGGAATATATGACTCAGAGCTTACATGCTATAGTGTGCTATTTATTCATGATTTGGTTGCAAAATCTGATGCGTGCAATGCACGTGTACCTTACTAGTACTTCGAGTATGTGCAAAACACGTAAATTAGAATACCAATGGCACGCTACACAGTGTCTCTCTTACAGTTCATGAAGCCACGTGGCACATGTGTAGGCGTTGTCGCGACCTCCTTGCGTGGATTGATCACATTGATGTGCTGCTGGTTCCAGAAGAATGTACTCGTCCTCCCTGAGCCATACTGGCGGTACATGCACGAAGCGAAGATGTGCACGCCCGCCATGCACGCACTCATTCCTCGCACGCACACGCGGGTACACGGGCGGACGCAATTTTGTACCAAGATCCACCCCATGTGATAATTTGACGTGTGTAAAGTCGTTCACTTCATTGATGGTCAATTAATACAGTGCATGCAAATTGAGTGGACGTGAGGGCGGAAGAAAGACATTATTACTCCACTACGCGCATGCGAGTAGTTAAATCGTGGGTTGCTAGTAGTACTTCCATTGGTATCCTTCGTATTTTGTGCCAATTTTTGACAGTAACATAATATTTTACGCATTTGAGCAGTGTAGTACTTGAAATTTATGTTCCGCTAAACTCATCGGGAGCCGTTTCGGGCCTCGAAACCGAAACCATCAATTAATCTTTACCTTGTTCCCATCACATTCGAAAGCCTGCTCACACCTACTAGTAGTACGTACCAAACCTGAACGTGTTCCCACTATGCAGGTATTAGTACTAGTGCTAGTACTTAGGTTATAAAAAGGGGAACTACCTAACCGAAAATCACTCTACCTTTCCTCCTCATAAGTGCTTCTTCTTCGTCCGTCATTGCCATGGCCGGTGAGCAGAGCTCTAGGTCGAGAACTACTCGTAACAAGGGAGCGGAAACCAAGGCTGCAGAAAAAAAGAGAGGGATCGCCTCCACGCAGAGACCTCGAAAGAGCTCTCACGGGCAGGTGATGGCTCCCAGGAGCGCCCTAGCCGCGGAGGCGAACATGCCGAGCCAGCGGAGCTGGAGGCGTTATCCCTCGACAGCATACCCGATCAGCTCAATAAGCAGAAGGAGTTCATCCAAGGCTTGATGGAGTTGCTGAAGGAGAGCCTCGACGGCATGCCCGCTGAGCTCAATCAGCAGGGGGAGTTGACCACCGGCTTGGTGATGCTGCTGAAGAAGAGCATTGCCTCGGAGAAGAAGGCGACCGGCGAAATCCTGCGACTTCGGGAGGACAATGCGAAGCTCTGCCACGAGATCAACCTGTTGGAGAAGAACGCCGGCTAGAAGAAGCTGCATGAGAATAGTAGTTCCTCGATGAAGATGCTACAGGCCCTCGCCATGGAACAGAAGGAAGAGTTGGCGAAGCTCCACATCGAGCACTCGGCTGCTGTCAAGGTACGTAATATGGCCGTGGAACAGATGATGAAGGCTTGCGTCGAGAAATGCTGCGTCATGGACACAATGATGAAGATGGCGGAGGAGACGCGCAAGGAGATGGAGGTCGTGGAGGCGATGAAGAAGCAGTTACGACTCCGCGGTGAATTAGATCATTTGGGGTGATAATCTTCCTTCTTCTTTTGCTCCTGTGTTTCATCTTTTGCTTCGGGTGTTTCGCTGCACGTGTCACGTTCTCTGCGAGGCATGAATAGAACAATGTTTTTTGGAGGGAATGAATAGAACAATGCTAACAATGAGATGACTAGCAAATTAGATCATTTTTATCGCCATATGGCACTGGGCTGCCGTGTTTCGTGCTCCTCCGTCGCAGTACTACTCCAGTGGAAAACTTGAGTATACCGCACGGTTCTTTGCTCCTCCTCGATCAGGTCGTCGGTGCATTTATACGAGCAGTCAAATCACAAGGCCCCGCCTTCCAGCAGTAATGAGCCGTCAAATCACAAAGGCCCTCGCCTCTCGTGAAACCGACCAAGCTAGACTGCCCCGCCCTCTAGCCTTTTAAAAAATGTATACTTTTGTACAGCAGTAGTATCGATGGATTGTGCCATGGAGAAAAACTTGAAATTAAAAAAAGGTGGTACATATAGAGAGCGCTCGTCGCCAAATTATGCATATAGTACTATTAAAAAGGCTAGTCACAATAATGGTGTCCAGCACAACCCACCCCTCAAATAAAACTAAGAGGGTGCTTGGATACGTTTTAGTCCCATGACTAAAAGTAGTGGGACTAAAACATGCTAGCCTCACCCATGCTTGGATCCAAATACTAAAAAGGCTAAAATCAAGTTAATGAGCATTTATTATCCTCCAAACCCTCCAATCCAGAACTCGCCTGTGTTAAAGGAGAGGAGTTAAATGAGTAGAGAGAGGACTAATCCACATTTTAGTAGGGGTACCCCTGACTAAAAAATTTAGTCTCAAGACTAGTTTTAGCCCCTCTTTAGTCAGGGGTGCTTGGAACTTTAGCCTCTTAAAGAGACTATTTTTAGTCAGACTAAAATAAGTCCCTTGGATCCAAGCACCCTCTAAGCATCCTGGAATTCTTTGACAAAACTAAGCACCCTGAAATTCTTTGACAACTAAACTGCTGGCTATATGATGTTGGCCATATATATTGTACGTATATAATGTGAAGAAACGAGTGGTAGTACTATACCAACTAAAAGATGAAATGTAAGAAATACTAGTATGTACGTACTGAAGAGTTAAAGTAACGAGAAGAAACATAACATAGTTCTGCTGGGGGCTCAGCACAACACACCCCTCAAATTAAATTAAGCACACCTGAAATTAAACTTTGCAACTATTCCGGTAGACACTGCATTAGAACCACCATGAGCAACGACACTGCCACCTTACTCGGAGTCCTCGTCCACGTCCTCGACTTCGTCCTTGTCCCTCTTCCTCTTGGCCGATACTTCTTTGCTTGAACCGCACACTTGGCTGTTGCTCTTCATCCAACCCTTGTAGATATTGAAGCAAAGGTAGCCATCCATTGCAGCGTAGTGGATGTGGTCTATATCTAGTAAATTCCGCTGCCATGCATGACGATGAAATGTGTAATGAGGTTTCTCCAGTTTACCATATGAAGGATGAACCATGGCTCCTGCCAGGGTCAACATTGAAGGCTGACGAGAGGACACCAGCCGATTTTTCTGGAGGTCGAAGGTGTTGCCTACAACGAGGCCTATCTGATGCAGGACTTATTTGTCGTTACCAAAGTCTACAGTAATGAATTTGACTAGGTTGCTCTCGAGGAAGTCCTTAAAATCCTGTCACTCAATGTCGGCATGGCATATGTGGTAGACCAAGCATAAGTCATGCATGCAAACCTGGATCACGGCGGGCTTCTTCCTCTCTTCGTCCTTTAGATCCTTCTCTCATCCCAGGACTGTGGTGTACTCAACATCTAGCCCAGCGACCCACTCATCATCTGAGTCTTCGAACATGCGTCTGAAGCGAGAAAGGCATCATTTCACCGTCATGGAAGAACGGGTGTAGATGACGTCGAACTCATCGCCGGTGATGGTTCTAACCTTGTACTCACCGCCGATCGTGGAGATTTGGTACGCCATGGATTTGGGAGGAGGTTTAGGATTAGTGGAACTGTTGTAATGTGAATGGACGGGACGACTAGGAGCGAACTGCCGTAGTATTGAAGGACGTGTGGGGACGAGTAGGAGCGAACTGCTAGCGTGCGAACGGCAGGGTAGTGGCTTTCCATTCTCCCATGATACAGGCTTCCGAGAGCCCTTGGATCTGAGATCGAATGGTTGCATGGCGTGATTCTAGACCTATGGGTGAATATCCTATCCTGGAGGGTTATTCTGCAAATTTTCAGGAACTTAGCATATGACCGTTTGATCTCAGATCCAAGGGCTGCCAGTAGCCCATATCATGGTCGCGCCTACCACGACCGTCGCGTCGCTCACGCGGTCGCGCCCTTGGAGATTTAACATGGTGCGTTAGGCTATCTTATGTTGGCATGTCATACATAGTCATCACTTAGTCAGTCATACTACAACAAGGTTGGCTATAAGTGTATTTTTTACTCCTCTCTATATCTTTCTTCGTACTCAAGGAAGAAACGGTGCTAAGCGCATGTATTTATTGCATTTGCCAAGGAGTGACCTCTTCCAATGAAATGGTGTTGCTAAGTTTGCTTCATTTAATTAGCTATAGATTCAAAATTGTCTTTTCACCTAGGTACACGCGCTTAGCACCGTTTCTTCCTTGGGTCACCAAACTAGTCTCTCTCTTCTTGATTAACTTGCCACATCAGACTTTATGCCTATGTGGCAAGCTTAAGCACCTGTAGGAGCAAGTAAAAGTAAGTACAATAGTGCGCTTTACATGGCATTTTTGCATATGTGGAGGAAAGAGAGGCAAGGAAAAAGTGGAGAAGTGGGCTCTCATGCAAGAGCCAGCCTCTACTACATGGTGGAGCATTGGGAGAGGCACCTGTATGGAGGTGGTCAGGAATCTGGGAGACTCACGCCGGTCGTAGCGCCGCAGTTAAAATGATAATGGCAAGTCAAATCACGGGGCCCCACCTGTCCAGCAGTAACTCGCTGTCAAATCACACAGCCCTACGTTTGCAGCAGCCTACTCCCTCGTCTTCTCGCGTCTCTGTCGAACCGACTAGGCGGAACTGCCCCGCCGCCTACCGCGCAGGAAAAGCCCCGCCCTCGACTTTTAAATAGTATACAATATACTAATTTTGTATCCATGGATTGCGCCCGCGCCATGGAGCAAAGCGTCTAGAAAATGGAGGAGAGACGGTGGTCTTGCAATAGAGAAGAGGGAGAGGCGAGACGGTGGTTTTGGAATGGAGATGATGGAGAGGAGAGGAGGTGGTTTTGCAATGGAGAAGAGGGAGAGGAGCGTGCGGCAGCGATTTAGGATTGGACGAGAGGGCCGGCGCGCTCTGACTGGATCAAAATCAAAATCAATTTACCCTTCAATTAAGAAAGCGACCCCACATTAACTAGTCTCCCTTTTATTCTGGGTCATAATTGACCATGATTTTCGCACATAAAATATATGTTATACGTTGTATACAAGGCCACTATCAAAATTACAATTTGCAACTATACAAGGCCACTAACATTAATCGAGGCAAAATTGATGGCGTTTGCCTCGTACTAGCACCCGAGGACATTAATATCCCTTGTGTGCATGCGGGAGTGAGAAGGTTAGCTTGCATTCCCAACATTAATCAACCAATGAGGAGTAAGAGGGTTGGCTTGTTGTGCTTGGGAGAGAAAAACCACATTAATTAACACGACAATCAAGGTGACAAGCTAGCTTGCAACATTGACTTAAACATAGCATTGATTTTTACCTTGGTACCTGTAATATGAGTTTGTGGCCTTGTATACAAAAATGGAGGGAGTATAATTTGAAAGTACATTCAGATACGAACCAAACGATACAATTTTTGGTGACATGCATTCACATTTTGCTTGTCAAATACAGTACGTGGTCAAACTTTGACCCAAAATACGCGAAACAACAAAAAAATACTTCCAAGACCAGCGCCGCTCTTCCGCTCTTCTCCTCTTAAACCACCGCCGCTCCTCTCCTGTTCCAATCTAAATGCAGCGCCGCTCCTCTCCTCTTCCATTTCAAAACCACCGCCCCTCCTCTCCTGTTCCAGTCCAAAACCAGCGTCGCTCCTCTCCCGTTCTAATCCAAAACCAGCGCTGCTCCTCTCCTCTTCCATTCAAAAACCACCGCCGGCGAGTGAAGGTGCTGTGGAGAAGTAGATCGATGGAGGAGTACAACCGATACGTGAGGATCGCAGACGGCGACCCTGTGAAGCTAGCTAGGATGTTGGAGATACAGTCTTGGTTTGACAACAAGGACCAACTAGCGGCGACGGCGACATCCATGGCCAAATATCTGCAACAGAGCGAAAAGGCGGCGATACTCCCGGAGGGAGTCGCGCCGGAGTACATAGAGCTGCTCCTCTGGGCCATGGAGCAAACAGATTCACCGAATCCGATCGTGAGGGAGCGGTGGTGGGAGTATCGATCCCAGATGGAGCATCCACCAGAGATTGAAGGATCGAGCATCTACAGGGTGCCGTTTGTGAGGGTGTCCTGCCAGAGCGAGCCGGTGGAGTCTTCGTCGACCGAACCCAACTGCAAGAGGAGAAAAGCAGTTGGCCCGACGACGCTTCCCCGCCATCGTCTCCCTCGCCGTTCACATCGTCTCATGGGGCGGCTGTCTGCCGCCGAGGAATAGGAGGGGGCTGCCCCCCAGCCCAATAGTCGGGCAGGTTGTGAATTGTCAGGAGGAGCTTAGGGTTGTCAGTATTTGCAGGTTGTGAATTGTGTTTTGTGTTGTGTATTTTGAGAGTACTTTCAGATATGAATGTCTTTTGAATTTCAGATTTGCAGTATTGAGCATATGAAGTATTTTATGAATTCTAGATATCTATTTTTAGCACTTAAAAAATGTAGTTTCATAGGAGTATAAAAGTGCAGACAATGTGATTCTCAGAGAAGAAACTGCAAGTTTCAGTTTCAGATAAGAAACTGCAAGTTCAGTTTCAGATAAGAAACTGCAACTTTCAGAGGCAGAGCATTTATATTAACACGACCTTTTCAAACAGGGTTAACATCATGTTGGAAGTTTTATTCATGGTCGAAAATGGAACTACCAGCCAGTTAACATCATGCTGATCAACATTCATGCATAGCACATCTTCATATGATGCACAGTCAAAATGCCCACACAATGTCGAGTGTGTGAAACACAGAGAAAACGAGGGATGGAGTTTTGGCAAGTGTTGGACGTGGTTTTGGGCTGCCCCGTCTAGGCTTTCATTTTTAACATGCGCAGCCCACGTCCTTGGATGGGAGGTCCATAGGCCTGTTTGTATTTTCTTAGGGCCGTCATGTATCGACTGGCCTATGGACCTCCCATCCGAGGTTTTATTTTTGGCAGCCCAATTTATGTACTTTTTTGAAGAAAACGCAGAGGTTTGTTCTATTTTTCTATATAAGATTAGGAATGCCAGGTCCAACTTATGTTTACCTTCTAACTATATTATATATATTTAAATTATTTTATATGTTCACTATTTAGTTCACATAATTGGCAAATAGATGACCGCTCTCGCGATCCCCTTCGCCCCTGCCACCACCTCCACCCTCACCGCCGCCCCGCCACTACCTCCACCCTTGTCGCCGCCATAGATCTCGCCGCCACCCCCCGCCTCCTGACTCCGGGCATGTCTGCCCCCCTCAGCAAGTCCGCTCGCGCGCCCCATGGAGTCGCCGGCCATATCCATGGGGGAATGGCTGGAAGACAGGCAGATGTACAAGATGCATCTCCCACATGTCTACAAAGCCTTCCCGCAGATGCTCCAGCCGCTCGACTCCGTCGCACCGGCGGTGTTGTGGGAGACTCGAGGGAGGAGATGGAGGGAGCGGGTGATGCGGATCCGCAACGACGCTCTCTCCTGGACCTAGTGCACGCGCGAATGGAGGGAAGTAGAGGAGGAAGCTACGAGGGAGGAAGCCGAGGAGGGACCGAATCCGTTCTCTCACTCGCGCAGGTATGCTCGGATGTGCAAGGATCATGTGGATTGGGAGCTGCTGAATCTAGCCCTGCGGATCTACTTCGAAGGAGATTTCTCGGAGAAACACGGGATGCCCCACCCTAGTGAGCCGCCGATTGCGTTCGTTCGATGGGCGAAAGGAGAAGTGAATTCAGGAGATCCACGCCGTGCTGCGAGATGGGAATGCTTGACTGTACTCCTGCCCACCAACACGCCACCGGAGCCGGAGCAGGTGGATCCCCTACCTTACCTCTCCCCCAAACCTGCAGAAGATTGAAATTAGGCTTGCAATCTGCTTCAATTGAGCTGTCTGGTGGTTATTTCTGCTTCCTGAGAGACAACATCTGGCTGGAGGATGAGACGGAACCAGGAACTACGATGAATTTCCCCTATCACAATGGGGGGGAGCGCCGGTTGGGCAGTGGTACGGCCCACCTTCGCCCCAAATGGGGGCACAATCTGGGCAGGCTCCTGTAATTGCCCAAGATCAATCTGCTGGTGGTTCTGACTCTCATATCAGTGGGAAATCTCAAGGCAAGAATCAGTAAAAGAAGAGATAGGACATCCAGAAAACTGCTCCTGCCCCTGCTTCGGGCCTTATGGCATACTCTGAGGTGATCTGCTACAACTGTGGGAACCAGGGCATCATTTGGATAAATGTGTCAAGCCCAAGAGTTGTTTTATCTGCAAAATGGTTACCCATAAAGTTGAGAATTGCCCTGTCAGAAGGAAAACCCACAGTTCTACTAGATATGTTGGAAGTGCTACTCCATGATTATGTCCACCATTGACAAAATTTTCTGTGACACGGAATTAGATAGTTTCTTTCCCCTTTCTAGTTGTAGAGCTCTGCCCAGATGTGGTAGTGACCACACTCCTTTGCTCTGCGACTCTGGTCTTAACCAAACTCCAAAGAGCAATAGTTTTAAATTTGAAAAGTGGTGGTTGCTTAGAGAAGATTTTACTGAGCTAGTCAAGAAAATCTGGAATGAGCCTACTGGGAGCAGCTGCCCCCTAGAAAATTGGCAGATCAAAATCAGGAGATTTAGAAGAACTACCAAAGGGTGGAACTCCAATGAGGAAGCTAATCTTAGAAGATACAAAAGGCTTCTCCTCCTTGAGTTTGATTCTCTAGATATTAAGGCAGAAACCACTAACCTCTCTGAGGCTGAGACTAATAGATTAAACTTTGTCCATGGAGAGCTCAAGAAAATTTGGCTTCAAGAAGAAATCAAATCCAAACAAAGGTCTAGAGATAGGAACATTAAGGAGGGTGATAGAAATACTGCTTACTTCCATGCAGTAGCTAACCAGAGGAGGAGGAAAACCCTCATTCACTCCCTTGATGGCCCTAATGGCCCTGTTACTGAGGTAGATGAGATGCTGAAATTGGCTAGTGACTTCTACAAAGACCTGTTTAAGAAAGAAAAACCCTTATGGGTTCTCTCTACAAAACATTTTTTCTCTTCTTCTGAAAAAGTCTCTCCTGCTGAAAATGAGCTGCTAGAAGCCCCTTTTTCAGAGACAGAGGTGAAGGAAGCCATTTTTAGCTCTTATCTTGATGGGGCTCCTGGTTCTGATGAGATTCCCTTCCTGTTTTACCAGCATTTTTGGGACTTGGTGAAAAATGATCTCTTAGATCTTTTTCAAGCCGTTCATAGAGGAGAGTTGGATCCAACAACTTACCCATGGGGGGTCTGTTGGGGTCAAGTTAAATAACTGTGAAAGTGATTTTTTCCTTGCTGGTAAAGGCCTTAGGCAAGGTGACCCCATCTCCCCGCTTTTGTTTATTTTAGTAGTGGACGTTCTTACTAAAATGCTGAGCAAAGCTGCTGATCATAGTCTGATTGCATGGCTCTGTCCTGAGGTCTGCCCTGGTGGCATCATCTGCCTTCAATATGCAGATGATACCATCCTTTTCTTAGACAATGACTCCACACATGCTAGCAATCTGAAAATTGTTCTAACCTGGTTTGAACAAGTCTCAGGCATGAGAATCAACTACTCTAAAAGTGAACTCATCCCTACCAACATGGATGATCAGGAGTTAGCTGACTTCCTCTCTATTCTAGTCTGTAATAAAGGTAACTTCCCCATTAAGTACCTAGGTATCCCTCTCCACTATGATAAACTAAGCAGAGAGGATATCCAACCCCTTCTGGATAAAATCAATAAAATGATTGCTGGGTGGAGGGGCAAACTTCTCTCTTACAGAGGTAGATTGAGGGCCAGTTCTTTTCGGCGATTCTCCCAGATTCACCCCCTCCCCAGCTTCTCCCAGAATCGCCACTCCATATTTTTTTACAATCCTATCTAGTTAAGGTCTAATTAGTTAGGATTGTAAAGAACATATGGAGTGGTGATTCTGGAAGAAGCTGGGGAGGGGGACGTTTCTGGTAGAATCGCCCAAAAGAACTGGCCTTGATCCTCATACAAGCTTGTTGGGCTAGCATTCCAGTGTATCTCCTCTCCTTCTTCAAGTTCCCTAAATGGGTAGTGAACCTCATCAATTCTCAGATGTCTCATTGCTTGTGGAATGATTTTGAGGGAAATAGGAAGCTACACCTTGCTAATTGGGCCCTAGTCTCTATGGAAAAAGATTTTGGAGGCCTAGGCATACCTAACCTCCAAGAAATTAACATCTGTCTTCTAGGGTCTTGGATTAAAAGATTCTATGCTGAAGACCTGAAACCCTGGAAGCTTCTTATTACCCATAAATACCTAGGAAATAAACCTAATATTTTTGTCCCTTCCTACAACCCTAAGACCTCTAGATTCTAGAAAGGATTAAAATCTATTATGCATGCTGTGAAATTTGGCTACAGATGGAACATAGGGGATGGGAGGAGAACCAGGTTCTGGGAATATACTTGGTTTGGCACATCCCCCCTAGCTGTCCAATTTTGGCCTATTTACTCTGTCTGCAATGAGATTAACAAAAGTGTCAATGAAGTTTGGGACAGTCAATGCCTAAAACTCTCTTTTCGAAGGAACTTTAGTGATAGTCTCATGGAGCAATGGTTCCAGTTGGAGGAAATTGCCAAAAGCAGTACCTTTACTGCCGAGCCGGATGCCCTGATTTGGCAGCTGGACAATAAGGGGAAGTATTCCTCCAGGTCCCTCTATCATGTTATCAACTTTAGAGGTGTTCAACCCGTGTTTATCCCTGCTGTCTGGAAATTGAGAGTTCCCCCTAAAATTCATGTATGTCTCTAGCTTCTCTCCAAAAACAAATTGATGACTAGCGATAACCTTAGGAAGAGACACATCATCAAACCCCTTGATTGTGTTTACTGCTTGGAACAAGAGTCTTGTTCTCACCTATTTTTTGAATGTATAGTTTCTAAACATCTCTGGGCCCACATTGAGGAATATTTCTCTAGTTAAATTGGCTCATCCTTTGAATCTGTCGCCAGATTCTGGATTGCTACCAAAAAGTGCTCAGTTTTAAACACTGTTAGCTCAGCTGTCCTTTGGTGCCTCTGGAAATATAGAAATGCTATGATTTTCAGTAACACCTCCTGGATTTCCATTCCGCAGGTCTTGAGGTTGATCAGGAACATGGTGAGGAACTGGGCGATTCTCTCCTCCGAATCGGACAAGGACAAGTTGATGAGCTTCGTGGAAACCCTAACAAGATCCCTCCAGAAACCGTTGGCGATCACTTGTGGCTGAACAAGGCTTGACCTGCTCTGGGGCTGGACCCGTGGGCTCGTCTCAAGATCTCTGATGAAGATGATGGGCACCTGGCGCCAAAAAAGAGGGACATCCACCATGCTACGCCTTCTAGCCCGGTGTCCCCGCTTGCTTACTGGTCGCTGCAGGATGACACGGCCCCTCGGCTGAAGACCATGAAGGCTTCGTTGGACCCTCCTTGTGTCATTTGAGTGCTCTATCCGCTCTGCCTTTGGCACTGCTCGGGTGATTTGTGTTATTCAGATAACTTGTTCATCCACCCCCCCTAGTTTGTAGCTTTTCTACCTTTGCTTTCGAACTGCTCTTTGAGCTGCTGTATCAGAATATGTTGTGGTTTCGTTCTCAGCAATGGAACCGGGGAGATGCTCCCTGTTTTTCTAAAAAATATATTTTATATGTTATTATATATTATTTTTATTGTCATCATATATTTAACAGATACTTACATATGTAAGAAAACAATATCCCACATCTTATTAACTTATAAAAATAATTTCTTAACAAATAAAATCCTGGATTGTTTTGGCACGAAAATCCTAGTGATTGTGTACAAAAGCTTGGTAAGATTTATGGACGAATGTAATAATATCACTTATTATTTAAATATATTTATAACAAAATGCTCAGCCCCATTTTATTTTTTGATAACATTGCTGGCCCAACCCAACATTATAATTAGAATCAGCCCAGCAAAATCGTGTATTTCGAGAAAGTGCAAATGGGCTGTAATTTTTTAGGAAATAAAATAAACGGGCCGCATGGACGCTACATTATTTGTTCACCCAGCCCAGCTAATGGCTGTAATTCAAAAAAAAGATCGAATTGACTGTAAATTGTACCACGCAAAAAAAGACTATAAATTCTGAAAAAAATGGGTTGAATAGGTGCCACATTTTTGGAGGCCGAAATGTGGGCCAATAGGTCGAAGCCAATGCAAGTCGTTGTCAATTTAGTCAACAAATGATTTTGACATGTTAGCCATTGGATTTACATCCAACGACCGACATCCATCATCAATCTCTCGTCTTCTTCCTCCAGCGCCGCCGGGACCACCTCCCGCCTCCTGCTGCTAGCAGCTCTGCTTAGCACGCTTCGCTATGAAGCGCTACTCCACCGTTGGCCAGGCCATCCCTCCACCCCTCCACACCTCCTGTTCTTCTCCACCGACTCCTGAACCACACTGCACTAGAACCAGTTAACCCTCATACACCTCTCTGTCTGCGACTCTACTCCCGCGTCTTCCCATCTCCGGCTCGTTGCTGTCCGGGGCCTCGTCGTCGTCCACCACCTTGGATGTGCTCGGCACGGCGTGGTCAACGTGGTCAATGAACGACACCATCGGAAGTAGACTGTGCGTGGAGAGGCTGACAGCTGGGTCCACAGCCGCACACAAGGAAATGCCTCATTATGCGCAAAATAATGATTCCTCCACCTGACATCTGGGACCCACCGGAAGGGCCACTGTATTTCGCGAAATAAAGTGCCCCCCGCTGACATGTCGGACCCACCAGCTATCTTCGCACGCAAGGAAGTGCCTCCTTATTACGCACAAAAAAATGAATATTCCCCCTGCCAGCTGGAACCCAGCATAGTGGGAGGCTGACTTGTGGGCCTACCAAGTTGACGGGGACGGAGGGCTTTGTCAACTTAGTCAATATGAACGATTCTAGCTCCTGTTACCGTATGATGTTCATCCAACGGCCGTAGTGCTTCTTCAACCTCTGGTCTTCTTGCTCCAGCCGCCCAAACCAACGCCGGTCGTGTCGCGTGCTCCTGCCTCCCGTGGCCGGCTGTGATGCCGCGAAGGCCTCACCGCCCCCTACTACTCCCACTGCTGGCCAGGCCATCCCTCTACTCACCCACACCCCCCTGTTATTCTGCGGCGACAGCAGCCTCACACCGCATCCGAACCAGTGAACCCTCGTACTCCTCTTCGCGTGGGCATCCACTGCTGCGTCTTCCCCGGCTCCGAGTCGTCCCCTTCCTAGTCCTCATCGTCATGCACCGCCCTGGTGCTCTCGGCGCAGCGTGGTCAACGACCGACTTCCATCGTAAGAGTACTGTATGTGGAGAGGTTGACAGCTGGGTCCACGGCAGCCGCAAGGAAGTGCCTCCTTATTACGCAGAAAATAATTATTCCTCCACCTGACAGTGGGGACCCACCGGACGGGCCACCAGTATTTTGTGAAAAAATCATTTCCCCCTGACTGCTGGGACCCACCGGACGGGCCATAGTATTTTGTGAAAAAAACGTTCCCCCCGCTGTCAGCTCGGACCCACCGGAAGTGCCTCCTTATTACGCACAAAAAAATGAATACTCCCTCGGCTAGCTGGGACCCACCTTGCAGGGAGGCTGACTTGTGGGCCTACTAAGTTGACAGGGACGAAGGGCTTTGTCAACTTAGTCAATATGAAAGATTCTAGCTCCAGTGACCGTATGATGTCCATCCAACGGCCGTAGTGTTTCTTCAACCTCTGGTCTTCTTGCTCCAGCCGCCCAAAGCAGCGCCGGTCATGCCACATGCTCCTGCCTCCCGTGGCCGGCTGTGCTGCCGCAGAGGCCTCATTGCCCCCTACTATTCCCACCGCTGGCCAGGCCCTGCGGCGACGGCAGCCTCACACCGCAGCTGAACCAGTGAACCCTCGTAGTCCTCTCCGCGCGGGCTTCCACTGCTGCATCGTCCCCTTCCTAGGCCTCGCCGTCGTCCACCGCCGTGGTGCTCTCCGCACGGCGTGGTCAACGTGGTCAAGGAACGACTTCCATCGGAAGAGTACTGTACGTGGAGAGGCTGACAGCTAGGTCCACGACCACATCCCAGTTTTTTTGTGATTTGCCAAGTAAGTTGCTTTGTCAGGCCCGTTGGGCTGCAAATCTTTCAAGACGAGGAGAGCTTTCATTCGGCTGGCCGAGAAAATGGCCCATCAGTAATGAGAAATGGGTTGTACATTTTTAAAACACATCAAACCGGCAATTAGTTTCAAATATCTTTTTTTCATTTCAAGATTTTAAATTACATTATTTTTTATGCATGGAGAATTTGTTGGATTTTATATTGATATACATTTATTTTTAAAATCAGTTTGAATGTGAGTCGAAATTTCAGGATTAAAAACAGTTCGGACCGCACCGAAATATGCAAAATTTCGTATAATTTTTTAACCGTTGTCACAATATGGATTGTAATGCTAACAAAAATAATATGGGCTCCAAAAAAACCCTTAAGAATTAGCAAATGGGTTGTAAATTATTAGAAATAATGGCAGATGGGATGTATGTTGTTTTCCACAGATTTGAGGCTTTCCTAAAAAAAGGTTGACGCACAAGCATTGACTGTTGGATGTCCATCCAACGGCCGCCGTGCTTCTTCAATCTCTGCTCTTCTTGCTCCAGCCGCTCAAACAAGCGACGGCGGGACTGCCTACTCCCTCCTCCTCGCGGCCGGCTGTGCTGCCGCGCAGGCCTCACCGCCCGACCATACTCCCATCGCTGGCCTAGCCATCCCTCTACTCACCCACACCTGTTGTTATTCTCCGGCGATGACAGACAAACCAGTAAACCCTCGTACAGTCGTACTCCCCTCCCCGTGGGAAACAACTGCCGAGTCTTCCCTGCCTCCGTGTCGTCCCCTTCCTAGGCCTCGCCATCGTCCACCGCCCTGGTACTCTCGGTGCGGCGTGGTCAATGTGGTCAAGGAACGACTTCCATCGGACGTGGACTATACGTGGAGAGGCTGATAGCTGGGTCCACAGCCGCAGCAAGGAAGTGCCTCCTTATTACGCGGAAAATAATGATTCCTCCACCTGACAGCTGGGACCCACCGGACGGGCCACTGTACTTCGCAAAAAACATTCCCCCCTAACTGCTGGGACCCACCAGCTACATCTTCGCACGCAAGGAAGTGCGTCCGGGCAAAAAAACGATTCGCCCCCTGACTGCTGGGACTGACCAGCTACATCTTCGTAGGCAAGGAAGTGCCTGACAGTCGGGACCCACCTGGTCGAAGCGTACGTAGCGTTGTCATTCTGGTCGCGAACGTGTACGTACATACTGGTCGATGTAGAGGCGCACACGTGTCGTAGTAGAGGCGCGCACGTGTCGTAGTAGAGGCGCACGCGTAGCATTTACACATACGTACATCGGCCAGATTGTAAGAAAGAAAATACGGCCACGTATGTGTACATACGGGTGGGGTCTCGAACACCTACTTGCGCATACATACGGCCAGGGCTCGTGTACATGGCTGGGTTGGAACGGAGAAACAGCGTCGTCGTCGTGTTCATGGGGCGGCAATGGAATGCGTCATGTTCATGGGGAGGCAACGGAATGTGTCGTGTTCATGGGGAGGCAACGGAATGCGTCGTGTTCATCGGGAGGGCTTGGACGGAACAAGCGATGGAAACGAGGCCTGGCGTACCGCAGAACGGAGGAAACGGCCTTGTGTTCGACCGGCCACGTTCGAAACGAGATCTTGTTCATCGGGAGGGGTCTGGCGTACCGCAAAACGGAGGAAACGGACCTCCTACGGTCGAAACGGGGGTCGTGTTAATCGGGAGGGGTGTGGCGTACCGCAAAACGGACGAAACGGACTTGTGTTGGAGCACTACGGTCGAAACGGGGGTCCTGTTCATCGGGAGGGGTGTGGCGGACCGCAAAACGGGACTCCACGGGATACTGTTCATCTCCACCATCGACCCCCTCCAGCCTCCACGAGCTACTGTTCATCCACCGTCGACCTCCTCCAGCCTCCACCTGTGACTGTTCATCCACGGGCTCCTGTTCATCCAGCCTCCACCGCACGCTACTCCATCGGCTACTGTTCAACCAGCCCTCTCCACAGGCTCCTGTTCAACCACCCCTCCACGGGCTACTGTTCATCCTGCCCTCCACCGTCTACTATTTATCCTGCCCTCCATGAGGTGGTCCTGTTCATCCAGCCCTCCACGGGGTCCTGTTCATCCAGCCCCAACCGGCCCGATCGATCGGGGTCCTGTTCATCCAGAGGCAACACCACGGGGTCCTATTCATCCACCCCCACCGGGAACTGTTCGTCCACCCCCCACCCTCGCAATGCTCACTGTTCATCCAGAGGCAGCATCGATCGGCTTCAGTTAGCAACAGTAGCGAAGGAATCGTTTGATCGGATTCAGTTAACAGCCATCGATCGATCGCTTGGGTTTAGTAACGCGTAGCCTGCAGTGCAATCGCTCGGGTTCAGTTAGAGCCCAATGCCTCGCTCGGGTTCAGTTAGAGCCAACGCCTCGCACACACGCGCGTAGGTGTACGAGAGAAACATGCATCGCTCAGCCCCCGACCTCCCACTGTAACCCGGAACTCCCTGAAATTTTCCTCCCCCTCGCTTCTACCACGGGTTTTTCCGTCATGGACGGCCCAAAGAATGTCATGCAGCTGCGTCTCCGGCCCACCCAGGACGAAACGCCCATTTTCTTTCATGATTTTTTGTCATAGAAGTAGGAGCCTACCACATCTATGATGATACCGTGTTTTGTCACAATTATCGTCATAGAAGTGTCATATGTATGACAGAAAAAAAAATTTGTTTGGCCCAAAATGTCACGGATGTGTCTTTTTTTTGTAGTGCTCTCCGACAATCGGAGTGACAAATCCTAATCTTGAAATATGCCAACCCAACAAGTACCTTTGGAGACACCTGTAGAGAACCTTTATAATCACCCAGTTACGTTGTGACGTTTGGTAGCACACAAAGTGTTCCTTTGGTAAACGGGAGTTGCATAATCTCATAGTCACAGGAACATGTATAAGTCATGAAGAAAGCAATAGCAACAAACTAAACAATCAAGTGCTAAGCTAACGGAATGGGTCAAGTCAATCACATTATTCTCCTAATGATGTGATCTCGTTAATCAAATGACAACTCTTTGTCTATGGTTAGGAAACATAACCATGTTTGATTCAACGAGCTAGTCAAGTAGAGGCATAATAGTGACACTCTGTTTTGTCTATGTATTCACACATGTATCATGTTTCCGGTTAATACAATTCTAGCATGAATAATAAACATTTATGATGATATAAGGAAATAAATAATAGCTTTATTATTGCCTCTAGGGCATATTTCCTTCAGTCTCCCACTTGCACTAGAGTCAATAATCTAGATTACACAGTAATGATTCTAACACCCATGGAGCCTTGGTGCTGATCATGTTTTACTCGTGGAAGAGGCTTAGTCAACGGGTCTACAACATTCAGATCCGTATGTATCTTGCAAATCTCTATGTCTCCCACCCGGACTTGATCCCGGATGGAGTTGAAGCGTCTCTTGATGTGCTTGGTTCTCTTGTGAAATCTGGATTCCTTTGCTAAAGCAATTGCACCAGTATTGTCACAAAAGATTTTCATTGGACCCGATGCACTAGGTATGACACCTAGATCGAATATGAACTCCTTCATCGAGACTCCTTCTTTTCCTGCTTCCGAAGCAGCTATGTACTCTGCTTCACATGTAGATCCCTCTATGATGCTTTGTTTAGAACTGCACCAACTGACAGCTCCACCGTTTAATAAAAACATATATCCAGTTTGCAATTTGGAATCGTCCAGATTAGTGTCAAAGCTTGCATCAATGTAACCATTTACGACGAGCTCTTTGTCACCTCCATAAACTAGAAACATATCCTTCGTCCTTTTCAGGTATTTCAGGATGTTCTTGACCGCTGTACAGTGATCCACTCCTAGATTAATTTGGTACCTCCCTGCTAAACTAATAGCAAAGCACACATCAGGTCTGGTACACATCATTGCATATATGATAGAGCCTATGGCTGAAGCATATGGAACATCTTTCATTTTCTCTCTTATCTTCTGCAGTGGTCGGGCATTGAGTCTTACTCAACTTCACACCTTGTAACACAGGAAAGAACCCTTTCTTTGCTTGATCCATTTTAAACTTCTTCAAAACTTTGTCAAGGTATGTGCTTCGTGAAAGTCCAATTAAGCGTCTCGATCTATCTCTATAGATCTTGATGCCCAATATATAAGTAGCTTCACCGAGGTCTTTCATTGAAAAACTCTTATTCAAATATCCTTTTATGCTATCCAGAAATTCTATATCATTTCCAATCAACAATATGACATCCACATATAATATCAGAAATGCTACAGAGCTCCCACTCACTTTCTTGTAAATACAGGCTTCTCCAAAAGTCTGTATAAAACCATATGCTTTGATCACACTATCAAAATGTTTATTCCAACTCCGAGAGGCTTGCACCAGTCCATAAATGGATCGCTAGAGCTTGCACACTTTGTTAGCTCCCTTTGGATCAAAAAAACCTTCCGGTTGCATCATATACAACTCTTTTTCCAGAAATCCATTCAGGAATGTAGTTTTCACATCCATTTGCCAAATTTCATAATCATAAAATGCAGCAATTGCTAACACGATTTGGACAGACTTAAGCATCGCTACGGGTGAGAAAATCTCATCATAGTCAATCCCTTGAACTTGTCAAAAACCTTTTGCAACAAGTCGAGCTTTATAGACAGTAACATTACCGTCCGTGTCAGACTTCTTCTTGAAGATCCATTTATTTTCAATGGCTTGCCGATCATCGGGCAAGTCAACCAAAGTCCACACTTTGTTCTCATACATGGATCCCATCTCAGATTTCATGGCCTCAAGCCATTTTGCGAGATATGGGCTCACCATCGCTTCTTCATAGTTTGTAGGTTCGTCATGGTCTAGCAACATAACCTCCAGAACAGGATTACCGTACCACTCTGGTGCGGATCTCACTCTGGTTGACCTACGAGGTTCAGTAACAATTTGATTTGAAGATTCATGATCATCATCATTAACTTCCTCACTAATTGGTGTAGGTGTCACAGGAACCTGTTTCTGTGATGAACTACTTTCCAATAAGGGAGCAGGTATAGTTACCTCATCAAGTTCTACTTTCCTCCCACTCACTTCTTTCGAGAGAAACTCCTTCTCTAGAAAGGATCCAAATTTAGCAACAAACGTTTTTTCCTTTGGGTATCCTATGAAGACACATTTCTCTGATTTGGGTTCGAGCTTATCAAGTTGAAGTTTTTTCACATAAGCATCGCAGGCCCAAACTTTAAGAAACGACAACTTTGGTTTCTTGCCAAACCACAGTTCATAAGGCGTCGTCTCAACGGATTTCGATGGTGCCCTATTTAACGTGAATGCAGCCGTCTCTAAAGCATAACCCTGAAATGATAGCGGTAAATCAGTAAGAGACGTCATAGATCGCACCATATCTAGTAAAGTACGATTACGACGTTCGGACACACCATTACGCTGTGGTGTTCCGGGTGGAGTGAGTTGTGAAACTATTCCGCATTGTTTCAAATGAAGACCAAACTCATAAATCAAATATTCTCCTCCACGATCAGATTGTAGAAACTTTATTTTCTTGTTACGATGATTTTCAACTTCACTCTGAAATTCTTTGAACTTTTCTAATGTTTCAGATTTATGTTTCACTAAGTAAATATACCCATATCTGCTTAAATCATCTATGAAGGTGAGAAAATAACGGTACCCGCCGTGAGCCTCAACATTCATCGGACCACATACATCCGTATATGATTTCCAACAAATCTGTTGCTCGCTCCATAGTTCTGGAGAACGGCGTTTTAGTCATCTTGCCCATGAGGCACGGTTTGCAAGTACCAAGTGATTCATAATCAAGTGGTTCCAAAAGTCCATCAGTATGGAGTTTCTTCATGCGCTTTACACCAATATGACATAAACGGCAGTGCCACAAATAAGTTGCACTATCATTATCAACTCTGCATGTTTTGGCTTCAATATTATGAATATGTGTATCACTACTATCGAGATTCAATAAGAATAAACCACTCTTCAAGGGTGCATGACCATAAAAGATATTACTCATATAAATAGAATAACCATTATTCTCTGATTTAAATGAATAACTATCTCGCATCAAACAAGATCCAGATATAATGTTCATGCTTAATGCTGGCACCAAATAACAATTATTTAGGTCTAAAACTAATCCTTAAGGTAGATGTAGAGGTAGCGTGTCGACTGCGATCACATCGACTTTGGAACCATTTCCCATGCGCATCATCGCCTCGTCCTTAGCCAATCTCTGCTTAATCCGTAGTCCCTATTTCAAGTTGTAAATATTAGCAATAGAACCAGTATCAAATATCCAGGTGCTACTGCGAGAATTAGTAAGGTACACATCAATAACATGTACTCCCTCTGTTCTGAATTACTTTTCTTGAATTTGTCTAGATACGGAGGTATCTAGCACTAAAATGAGTCTAGATACATCGTATCTAGACAAATCCAAGATAAGTAATTCGGACCGGAGGGAGTATATCACATATACCTTTGTTCACCTTGCCATCCTTCTTATCTGCCAAATACTTGGGGCAGTTCCGCTTACAGTGACCAGTCTATTTGCAGTAGAAGCACTCAGTTTCAGGCTTAGGACCAGACTTGGGTTTCTTCTCTTGAGCGGCAAATTGTTTGTTGTTCTTCTTGAAGTTCCCCTTCTTCTTCCCTATACCCTTTTTCTTGAAACTAGTGGTCTTGTTAACCATCAACACTTGATGCTCCTTTTTGATTTCTACCTCCGCAGCCTTTAGCATTGTGAAGAGCTCGGGAATTGTCTTATCCATCCCTTGCATATTATAGTTCATGACGAAGCTTTTGTAGCTTGGTGGAAGTGATCGAAGAACTCTGTCAATGACACTATCAACAGGAAGATTAACTCCCAATTGAGCTAAGTGATTATGATCCCAGACATTTTGAGTATATGTTCACTGACAGAACTATTCTCCTCCATCTTGAAGCTATAGAACTTATTGGAGACTTCATATATCTCAATCTGGGCATTTGCTTGAAATATTAACTTCAACTCCTGGAACATCTCATATGCTCCATGACGTTTAAAACGTCGTTGAAGTCCCGGTTCTAAGCCGTAAAGCATGGCACACTGAACTATCGAGTAGTCATCAGCTTTACTCTACCAAACATTCTTAACATTGTCAGCAGCATCTGTAGCAGGCCTGGCACCCAGTGGTGCTTCCAGGACATATTTCTTCCGTGCAGCAATGAGGATAATCCTCAAGTTACGGACCCAGTCCGTGTAATTGCTACCATCATCTTTCAACTTTGCTTTCTCAAGGAACACATTAAAATTCAACGGAACAGCAGCACGAGCCATCTATCTACAATCAACATAGACAAGCAAAAAACTATCAGGTACTATGTTCATGATAAATTTAAGTTCAGTTAATCATATTACTTAAGAACTCCCACTTAGATAGGCATCCCTCTAATCCTCTAAGTGATCACGTGATCCAAATCAACTAAACCATGTCCGATCATCACGTGAGATGGAGTAGTTTCAATGGTGAACATCACTATGTTGATCATATCAACTATATGATTCACGCTGGACCTTTTGGTCTCAGTGTTCTGAGGCCATATCTGCATATGCTCGGCTCGTCAAGTTTAACCTGAGTATTTTGCGTGTGCAACTGTTTTGCACCCATTGTATTTGAATGTAGAGCCTATCACACCCGATCATCACGTGGTGTCTCGGCACGAAGAACTTTCACAACGGTGCATACTCAGGGAGAACACTTATACCTTGATAATTTAGTGAGAGATCATCTTATAATGCTACCATCAATCAAAGCAAGATAAGATGCATAAAAGATAAACATCGCATGCAATCAATATAAGTGATATGATATGGCCATCATCATCTTGTGCTTGTGATCTTCATCTCCGAAGCACCGTCATGATCACCATTGTCACCGGCACGGCACTTTGATCTCCATCGTAGCATCATTGTCGTCTCGCCATCTTATGCTTCTACGACTATCTCTACCGCTTAGTGATAAAGTAAAGCATTACAGGGCGATTGCATTGCATACAATAAAGCGACAACCATAAGGCTCCTGCCAGTTGCCATAACTTGGTTACAAAACATGATCATCTCATACAATAAAATATAGCATCATGCCTTGACCATATCACATCACAACACGCCCTGCAAAAACAAGTTAGACGTCCTCTACTTTGTTGTTGCATGTTTTACGTGGCTGCTACGGGCTGAGCAAGAACCATTCTTACCTACGCATCAAAACCACAACGATAGTTTGTCAAGTTAGTGTTGTTTTAACCTTCTCAAGGATCGGGCGTAGCCACACTCGGTTCGACTAAAGTTGGAGAAACTGAAACCCGCCAGCCACCTGTGTACAAACCACGTCGATAGAACCAGTCTCGCGTAAGCGTACGCGTAATGTCGGTCCGGGCCGCTTCATCCAACAATACCGCCGAACCAAAGTATGACTTGTATCGCCCATAGCTCACTTGTGTTCTACTCATGCATATAACATCAATGCATAAAACCTGGCTCGGATGCCACTGTTGGGGAACGTAGTAATTTCAAAAAAAATCCTACGCACATGCAAGATCATGGTGATGCATAGCAATGAGAGGGGAGAGTGTGTCCACGTACCCTCGTAGACCGAAAGAGGAAGCGTTAGCACAACACGGTTGATGTAGTCGTACGTCTTCACGATCCGACCGATCAAGCACCGAACGCACGACACCTCCGAGTTTTGCACATGTTCAACTCGATGACGTCCCTCAAACTCTGATCCAACCGAGCTTTGAGGGAGAGTTCCGTCAGCACGACGGAGTGGTGACGATGATGATGTTCTACCGACGCAGGGCTTTGCCTAAGCACCACTACGATATGACCAAGGTGGATTATGGTGGAGGGGGGCACCGCACACGGCTAAAAGATCCAAGAGATCAATTGTTGTGTCTATGGGGTTCCCCCCTCCTCCGTATATAAAGGGGGGGAGGAGGAGGAGGCAGGCCAAGGGGAGGAGGCACGCTCAAGGGGGGCAATCCTACTCCAAGTAGGTTTCGCCCCCTTTCTTATTCCAACTAGGAGAAGGGGGAAGGAGGAGGTGGAGAGAAGGAAGGAGAAGGGGGGCCACCGCCCCCTTCCCTTTCCCAATTTGGATTAGGGCAAGGGGGCTGCGCGCCACCTCCTCCGCCTCTCCTCTTCTACCACTTGGGCCCATGAGGCCCAATAACCCCCAGGGGAGTTCCGGTAACCCACAGTACTCCAGTATATATCCGATAACCCCCGGAACCATTCCGGTGTCCGAATATAGTCTTCCAATATATCAATCTTCATGTCTCGACCATTTCAAGACTCCTCGTCATGTCCGTGGTCACATCCGGGACTCTGAACTACCTTCGGTACATCAAAACACATAAACTCATAATATAACCGTCATCGAACTTTAAGCATGCGGACCCTACGGGTTCGAGAACTATGTAGACATGACCAAGACACGTCTCCGGTCAATAACCAATAGCGGAACCTGGATGCTCATATTGGCTCCTACATATTCTACAAAGATCTTTATCGATCAAACCGCATAACAACATACATTGTTCCCTTTGTCATCGGTATGTTACTTGCCCGAGATTCGATTGTCGGTATCTCAATACCTAGTTCAATCTCGTTACCGGCAGGTCTCTTTACTCGTTCCGTAATACATCATCCCACAACTAACGAATTAGTTACAATGCTTGCAAAGCTTGAGTGATGTGTATTACCGAGTGGGCCCAGAGATACCTCTCCGACAATCGGAGTGACAAATCCTAATCTTGAAATATGCCAACCCAACAAGTACCTTTGGAGACACTTGTAGAGCACATTTATAATCACCCAGTTACGTTGTGACGTTTGGTAGCACACAAAGTGTTGCTCTGGTAAACGGGAGTTGCATAATCTCATAGTCACAGGAACATGTATAAGTCATGAAGAAAGCAATAGCAACAAACTAAACGATCAATTGCTAAGCTAACGGAATGGGTCAAGTCAATCACATCATTCTCCTAATGATGTGATCCCGTTAATCAAATGACAACTCTTTGTCTATGGTTAGGAAACATAACCATCTTTGATTCAACGAGCTAGTCAAGTAGAGGCATACTAGTGACACTCTGTTTTGTCTATGTATTCACACATGTATCATGTTTCCGGTTACTACAATTCTAGCATGAATAATAAACATTTATCATGATATAAGGAAATAAATAATAACTTTATTATTGCCTGTCGGTGTCAAAACCGGTGGATCTCGGGTAGGGGGTCCCGAACTGTGCGTCTAGGCCGGATGGTAACAAGAGGCAGGGGACACGATGTTTTACCCAGGTTCGGGCCCTCTTGATGGAGGTAAAACCTACGTCCTGCTTGATTGATATTAATGATATGGGTAGTACAAGAGTAGATCTACCACGAGATCAGAGAGGCTAAACCCTAGAAGCTAGCCTATGGTATGATTGTATGTTATGGTTGTTGTCCTACAGACTAAAACCCTTCGGTTTATATAGACACCGGAGAGGGTTAGGGTTACACAAGGTCGGTTACAAAGGAGGTGATATCCATATCCGTATTTGCCTAGCTTGCCTTCCACGCCAAGTAGAGTCCCATCCGGACACGAGACGAAGTCTTCAATCTTGTATCTTCATAGTCTAACAGTCCGGCCAATGGAGATAGTCCGGCCGTCCGGAGACCCCCCAATCCAGGACTCCCTCAGTAGCCCCTGAACCAGGCTTCAATGACGATGAGTCCGGCGCGTAGTATTGTCTTCGGCATTGCAAGGCGGATTCTTTCTCCGAATACATCATAGAAAAATTTGAATACGAGGATAGTGTCTGACCCTGCAAAATAAGTTCCACATTCCATCATAGAGAGAATAATATTTCCGCAGATCTAATTTACTGGCTTGTTTTGGCAGCATGACGTTATGTCATGGCCCGGTGATTATTCGAACCATTTCCTTTAACCAGCCCCGCACATAACGCGACGCAGTTTTTCAACACGTCTTGTCAAAGCAGAGATCGTGTCCCCTTATTACGGGATTCTCATCAATACGGGCGTGGGTAACCCAACCGCGCCATCAATTGCGGCGCTTGGGGGATAAGCGAGTTTTACCAGGCAAGTGGGGACGCTTAGTTTGGTCCGCCCATATAAAGGGATAAGGATTCACCTTTCTATCCACGCCTTCTTCCTCCTTTGCTCATCCGTTTTCGCACACTCAAGCTCTAGCGCCCAAGTCCACACTTCCACCTCAACCTTCTCTAACCATGTCCAGAGCGGGAGGCAAGTGGATGGTCTCCTCCATCATGGAGGGAGACATCAAGAAACTGAGGAGAGCCGGATACCTGCCCGACGACATCGCGCACCGGCTCCCAGATGAGGGGCAGCTCATCCCCACCCCCAGGCCCCATGAGAGGGTAGTATTCCTCACCCATTTCCTCCGTGGACTGGGATTCCCTCTCCATCCATTCGTCTGGGGGCTCATGTTCTATTATGGCCTGGATTTCCATGATCTGGCCCCGAACTTCGTCCTCAACATCTCGGTGTTTATCGTCGTGTGTGAGGCCTTCCTCCGCATCAAGCCCCACTTCGGCTTATGGCTGAAGACCTTCAATGTCAAGCCGAAGGTGGTGGGCGGCCGCCAGGCGGAGTGCGGAGGCGCCATGGTGGGCAAGATGCCCAACATAACATGGCTCGAGGGCTCCTTTGTGGAAACCATAAAGGGGTGGCAATCGGGGTGGTTCTATATCACCGAGCCGCGCGACCCTGCATGGGCAGCGACCCCCAAGTTCTAATCTGGCATCCCCACGCGGCTCACCTCCTGGAAAGAGAAGGGCCTGTCCTGGGGTAGTTCGAAAGAGCTGACCGGACTCCAAACATGTATTCAAAACATGGTGGACAAGAAGCTCAAGCTTGTCAACATAGTCCAAGTTATGCTCATCCGCCGGATACTCCCGTGCCAACAACGGGAGTTCAACTTGTGGGAGTTCAATATGGCGCAACACCGAACTCTGAACAGGCTCTTCGACATGACTCATGAAGATGCCTGGAGGGTGCTGTTCAAAAGTGCCGAGGTCCCCCCTATTACGGAGGATCGCGTGTTCAGCGCGAAGCGCCAAGCCAGTGCGGTAAGCTGCTTTACCTTTCACAGGATACTTATTTTTTCATATAGATTGACTCTATGCGGGATCTAAACTCCCGTACCGTTGATAGGACTAGCAGAAGATGGCCAGACAGATTGACTATCCGGCTCCTTTGCCCGAAGGCCCCGCAGACGCTCTTCTAGCGAAGATGTTGACTCCGGCCCCTTATACGGTGCCAAAGAAGACCAAGAAGGCCAAGGGAACTCGAAAGAGTTCCCGACGCCAGGCGTCGTCGGACTCACCGTCTGATGACTCTGCGGCGCACTCTTCCCCCGAAGACGAGGAAGAAGAAGAAGATGCTCCCCCACCGACTGGGGGAGACAGGAAAAGGAAGGCCGCCCCAACTGGGGGGCCGAAGGGTCCAAGAAGGGAAGGACTCTCCTTCTGGACAGCTCCATCGCCACCGACGAAGGCGAAGACGAGTGGTTGCCCAGGGCCAAGCCCCCGGGGAGATCGTAAGTATTCAGATACCAAAGTAACCCATAGGATTCCTTTGTCGCACTGCTTTCCCTAACGCCGAACACAATTATGCAGGCCGCCCTGAGCCAGTATCGATGTATCATCAGACGGCTCCTTGGGCTTGTCGCACATGGATAGCGATCCAGTCCTGACCGCCACCTCCCCTCATCCTGCCGACGACGATGAGGTGTTGTCTCAAGAGACACCGGATCGAGGGGAGATAGTCCCGGAGGCACCTCAAGGTGACCTTCCGGACTCTGGGAGCCGAGGGGACGGGGCCCCTAAGAGCTCCGAGTTTGGCCCTCAGCCGAACACCGCGCCGGAACCTCCAGCGGTTCCAGGCTCGGGCAGGCGGCCTCCTTCTAAAAGGGGCAAGATGCCTGTGCCGGTGACCTCTGTCCATCCAGAGGCGCCGGACAATCTACTGGAAGTGCTTCGCAGCGCTTCCATCAACGAGGAGCACCGCACTATCATGAGTGCGGTGATCCAGAAGGTTCAGTCCGCCAAGAGCGGATTGACTGAAGCCCGTGACAGCCTTCTAACAGGCTTTGAGGTAAGTGTTATAAAATGTAGTAGAAATATTACCGCATAGACAGTAGCCCCTGATGCTTTGTTCGGTGTTCACAAAGAAAAACCGAACAGAGGATCAAATAATATCGCAGGAGTCTTATATAAGTATGTCAATATGCGTATGCAGGCTTCGCTGCTGGCATCCGCCGCACTGACTGTGGAGGTCGCCGTACTGAAGCAGGACCTCGAGGGGTCCAGGAAAGAGCTCAGCCTTGTCAAGAGGCAGCTCAAGGAGAACAAGGGTAAGTAATACCCTGTCTATAGAACTGTATATATAAAAAAGGACGCGATTGCAAAATGACAGGATCATTGTATGTTTGCCAGGGGCCACGACCGAGGTAGTGACCCTGAAGCAAGCGCTAACCAAGGCTGAAGATAAAGCGGCCAAGGAGCGCACCGAGCAAGAGAAGCACGAGGCTCGGGTGGGCGAGGTGCAGCAAGAGCTCCAGGCTCTCGTGGCGAAGCACGAGGCGTTGGAGCTTGCCCTCGAGAGTGTAAAAAGTGCCAAGGCCGAAGCCCAAAAGGCCCTCCAAGAGATCGACGCGATGAAGAAGATAGCGGCGGGTAAGGCTTTCTATATGCAAAGCAAGCATGTAAAAGTAAATTACTGATTACTTACCCAGATCCGGAGCTCTTCAGGAGCATTCGCAGATTTGCCCCGCAGTGTGTCCGATGCCACACAATTTTACCAGGCCGAGGACGGAAGCTCGATGGAGAAGCTGTTCTGGTCTCAGTATGCTGAGGCCGAACATCCGGTGCCAATGAGCGACCAGCTGAAGCAGATGGTCGAGCTACATAAGGCGGCCGATCAGGCCATGAAGAGCTTTATAGTCCGGCTGTGGCCTGGCGACGCCCTTCCGAAGAGCTTCTTCGGCCTGGTGAGGCGGCTTGTGGATGCCTGCCCGTGGCTGGAGGTCGTCAAGTGATCTGTCTGCATTGAAGGTGCACGCCGGGCTTTCGCCCGTGTGAAATTGCAGTGGGTCAAGCTAGATGCCGTGAAGCTGATCAAGGAGGGGCCGCCAGAGGGCAAGGAGCACCGCCACCCCGAGATGTACTACGAGGGTGTTCTGCCGGGTGCCCGTCTCATCGCGGACGAGTGTTCAAAAGATGTAATATTTTAGTAAACTTGCTCGTTTTATCCTGTATTTATGAAAACTTGTTTCATATGCGCTATGCAACGCTTGTTTGAATTTAAAATATTACCTTCTGTTTGGCTGTTTATCCAATCTGAGAGATGGCTAGTCCTCGGCTTCTGCCCCCATGCCACGAGTGCTGGGGTGTTCGGGATAAACCTGAGCACTCTTGTTCCCATATTTGGGTCCTTCGAGGGAGGTGCTCAGCACAACGAACAAGGCAACCGGACTAACAATGCTTTATCACTCTCACTTAGCCATAGAATTCTATAATTTTAAATTTCAGCGAAGCCCCTAGTATACGAAAGGCCGAATTCGGGGCGCGATACACGCCTGTAAGCCGGACAGGGCCGGCCCCTCGCCCTAAGCAGCATAAGTCTTTAGGGACTCGAAAAACCTCGCCGAACAGCGACCAGTCTCTCGCCTTATGATGACAGTCAGTTTTAGCTTTCTCTACTGAGGTGCTAAGCCCGGCAGAACCGGGGTACAATCGCAGTAGTTCTCCTAGCGCTACCTTAGCCGATAGAGCGGAACGTAAGGTACCAAAACATAGGAGCCGGGCAAACCCAACATTTGACCAAAGACATGATTCGGAGCTGATGCATATAATGCTATAAGTTCGGGGTGCCGCACTTGTGAAAGTGTTCGGAGTTTTCACACTGCATTGTGGGGTATGTAAGCCCCTGGTGTATTGGTCGTACCATAGTGTACGGTTGCAAGGTGTCATTAATGAACACACACACACACACACACACACACATATATATATATAACAAGAATGCAATAATAGTCATAATGTCATGCATTATTTATTAAAAAATTGCGTTAAAGCAGAGTGATACAGATAGTGTGATAATCAAAGACAAGGACTATGTCCCTTCCAAGGGAAAGCTGAGGAATGATGTTAAATTGAATATTTCACTCATTACTGTAATCAACCTGGGAATTCCGTTGTATGACGTACTTGTCTACCTCATTGGTTGCTGCATCGTGTGTTCGGCAATAGTGCTGCCGGACAGTGTTTCCAGAGATTAAGGTCCTGAAAGAAAAAGGAAAATAACCAAATGGGAAGCCCCTAGTGCGGTTTAGGCCGCGTCTTGGGGCGTGCCGCATTTGTGCCCCCCTCCCCACCTGTGCCCATGGTATTTTTAATGCGTAATTATGTATGCGTAGCACGAGTTTTGCCGCTGGGCTGGGATTGGGGTGGCCGCCGTATTGCTACGTGAGCTCAGATCGCGCCAGGCGGTCTATTTGCCGATTGCCCCAAGCGCGCTTGAAGGTGTCCGGGCTGTGAAGCGCCGAACTGGTTGATTGCCTTGAGAGGCTGTTTTGCGTTTGTGCTGCGAGGTTTGCGGTGTGCTCCTCTGTTCGGAGAGAGCACTTTGTGTTTCCATTGACTGTAATAACTCCGCGAGGTCCTGGCATCTTGAGCTTGAGGTATGCATAATGCGGTACCGCATTGAATCTAGCAAATGCGGTTCGCCCGAGCAGCGCGTGATAACCACTGCGGAACGGGACTATATCGAAGATTAACTCTTCGCTTCGGAAGTTATCCGGGGATCCGAAGACCACTTCCAGTGTAATTGAGCCTGTGCAATGGGCCTCTACACCTGGAATGACGCCCTTAAAGGTCGTTTTTGTGGGTTTGATCCTTGAGGGGTCTATACCCATTTTGCGCACTGTGTCCTGATAAAGCAGGTTCAGGCTGCTGCCGCCGTCCATAAGGACTCGAGTGAGGTGAAATCCGTCGATGATTGGGTCTAGGACCAGTGCGGCGAATCCGCCATGACGGATACTAGTGGGGTGGTCCCTGCGATCGAAGGTGATCGGACAGGAGGACCAAGGGTTGAACTTTGGGGCGACTGGCTCCAACGCATATACGTCCCTGAGCGCACGCTTCCGCTCCCTCTTGGGGATGTGGGTTGCGTATATCATGTTCACCGTCCGCACTTGCGGGGGAAACCTCTTCTGTCCTCCAGTGTGCGGCTGCCGGGGCTCCTCCTCGTCATCGCTATGCGGCCCCTTGTCCTTGTTTTCGGCAATTAACTTGCCGGCCTGCTTGAACACCCAACAATCCCTGTTGGTGTGATTGGCTGGCTTGTCTGGGGTGCCGTGTATTTGACACGAGCGATCGAGTATACGGTCCAAGCTGGACGGACCCGGCGTACTTTGTTTGAATGGCTTTTTCCGCTGACCGGGTTTAGAGCCTTTGAATCCGGCATTGACTGCCGTATCCTCAGTATTTTCGCTGTTAATGCGGCGCTTATGCTTGTTGCGACGTGACCTGCTATTGCCGTCCTTGGTATCTGAGGTACCATGGTTCTTTGATATGTTATTACTGCGAGCCAGCCAGCTGTCTTCTCCCGCACAAAAGCGGGTCATGAGCGTCGTGAGAGCTGCCATAGATTTCGGCTTTTCCTGACCAAGGTGCCGGGCTAGCCACTCGTCTCGGATGTTGTGCTTGAAAGCCGCTAAGGCCTCCGCATCCGGACAGTCGACGATTTGATTTTTCTTTGTAAGGAACCGAGTCCAGAATTGCCTGGCCGACTCTTCTGGCTGCTGAATTATGTGGCTCAAATCATCGGCGTCTGGTGGTCGCACATAAGTGCCCTGAAAGTTGTCGAGGAATGCGGCTTCCAGATCTTCCCAACAGCTAATGGAGTCCGCTGGCAAGCTGTTAAGCCAATGCCGCGCTGGTCCTTTGAGCTTTAGTGGGAGGTATTTGATGGCGTGTAAGTCATCGCCGCGGGCCATGTGGATGTGGAGGAGGAAGTCCTCAATCCATACTGCGGGATCTGTTGTGCCGTCGTATGATTCAATATTTATAGGTTTGAAACCTTCTGGGAATTGATGTTCCGTTACTTCGTCTGTGAAGCATAAGGGGTGTGCAGCGCCTCTGTATTGGGCTATATCTCGACGCAGCTCGAATGGGTCTTGCCCACTGTGTTCGGCCCGACCGGATTTGCTTTTACTGTATCCGGCGTGACGTTTGTCGTCTCGCAGAGTGGTGCGCCCTCTTGATCCGTAGATCGATCTTGAATGCTTTGCCTTGTCCTCCAATATGTCTTGCAGGTCTGGCGTATCTGCCCATGCCTTTTTATTTGAATGTCGTTGGGGTGGAGGCTGATCTTTTGGTTGGAATGCCTCTCTATTGCGGCCACGAGGTGGCCGATCAGCCATATCATACGCTTCTTCCTCGAGTCGGGGTAGTAACCTGCGCCTTGGGTAACTCTTGGAGGGGCGCTCGAGTTTATATTCCTCGGCCGTGAGGACTTCAGTCCATTTGTCAGCTAGCAGATCTTGATCAGCTTGAAGCTGTTGCTGCTTTTTCTTCAGGCTATTTGATGTGGCCATAAGCCGGCGCTTGAAGCGCTCTTGTTCGACGGGATCCTATGGGACGGCGAATTCATCGTCGCCGAGGCTTGCCTCGTCTTCGGAGGGGGGCATGTGATTGTCATCCTCCTCCTCTCCGTTTGCCGCTCTCTCGGGAGAGCTGGCTCCTCCATCCTCCTGCTCTAAATCTTGCTGGAGGGGTTTGTTGTTTTCTTCGGCACTATCCGGAGTGTTATTATCTCCTGTGCCGGTATCACCACTTTTGCTTTGGCGGGACTTAGAGCGGCGCCGCTGACGTCGGCGTTTGGGTTGCTTCTTGGAGGGGTCATCCTCCGCTATCCCGTCGCCATTGCCTTCTTTGGGTGTATCCACCATGTATATGTCATATGACGAGGTGGCTTTCCAGTGCCCTATAGGTGCTGGTTCATGTTCGTCTCCGACATCGTCGTCCATACCGTCGATGTCTTCAGAGTCAAAGTCGAGCATGTCGGTTAAATCATCGACAGTGGCTACGAAGTGGGTGGTGGGTGGGCGTCGAATTTCTTCGTCGTCCGCATCCCAATCCTGTTGGCCATAATCCGGCCAGGGCTCTCCTGACAAAGAGAGAGACCTTAGTGAATTCAGAATGTCGCCGAAGGGCGAGTGCTGAAAGATATCCGCGGCGGTGAATTCCATGATCGGCGCCCGATCGGATTCGATTGGCAGGGGCGCAGATGGTTCGGAGTCCGGAAAAGAGTCCGGCACCTTGGAGTCACGGGCTGCGCGGAGGTTTAGGCTGGTGTTCGGCTCAATCGCCATTGAGACTGCAGCCCCTGAGGCGGTGTCTAACCACCCGTCCTCGACTGGCGCAGTTGGCTCCGAGCTAAGGGTCGGAGCTGATGCGGGCGCAGCCTCTGGGGTACTGTTCGGCGGCAAAGCTAGGTCATACCCATCGTGACAGTGCGGCGTGCCCGGCTGTGGCTCGAATCCATCGAAGATCAAGTCTCCGCGGATGTCGGCCGTGTAGTTCAAACTTCCAAATCTGACCTGATGGCCAGGGGCGTAGCTTTCAATCTGCTCCAGATGGCCAAGCGAATTAGCCCGCAGTGCAAAGCCGCCGAATACGAAGATCTGTCCGGGGAGAAAAGTCTCACCCTGGACCGCATCGCTATCGATGATAGTAGGAGCCATCAAGCCTAACGGCGACGACACAGAGGAACTCTCAATGAAAGCACCAATGTCGGTGTCAAACCGGCGGATCTCGGGTAGGGGGTCCCGAACTGTGCGTCTAGGCCGGATGGTAACAGGAGGCAGGGGACACGATGTTTTACCCAGGTTCGGGCCCTCTTGATGGAGGTAAACCCTACGTCCTGCTTGATTGATATTGATGATATGGGTAGTACAAGAGTAGATCTACCACGAGATCAGAGAGGCTAAACCCTAGAAGCTAGCCTATGGTATGATTGTATGTTATGGTTGTTGTCCTACGGACTAAAACCCTTCGGTTTATATAGACACCGGAGAGGGTTAGGGTTACCCAAGGTCGGTTACAAAGGAGGAGATATCCATGTCCGTATTTGCCTAGCTTGCCTTACATGCCAAGTAGAGTCCTATCCAGACACGAGACGAAGTCTTCAATCTTCTATCTTCATAGTCTAACAGTCCGGCCAATGGAGATAGTCCGGCTGTCTGGAGACCCCCCAATCCAGGACTCCCTCATTTCCTCTAGGGCATATTTCCTTCAGCAGCAACTTTTCCTCTTTATCATAATGCCTAATAGGTATCTCAAAGTGTGCAGCAAGGCGCGAAGCAAAGATGCCTCCAAAGATGGGGCCCTTTGTACGGTTCAGACTTAATCATTTAGAAATAATAGCGCCTAAACTGAAAGTTGTATCATGAAACAAAGCATGGCGCAAAATAAAAATATCAGGGGCACTAAGATTTCCACTATTCTCGCGACCAATTAAGCATCTACTAGCAAAAATTGCAAAGTAACGTAGAACAGGAAAATGTATGCTAGTAATTCTTGCATCGGCAACTTTCCTCGTTTCCCCTACATCAATTGTATCAATAAACCCATCCACATCATTACGATGTGGTTCCTCGATGCTGCCCGCAAAGGGTATCTTACAGACTCGACAAAAATCATATAATGACGTCTCCTTAACCTCATCATATAAGTGAAATTCCACTGAAGGTGGTGATTTCTTAGCATGAAAGTAAAAAATTTGCACAAAAATATTAATGAGGAGATACTGTTCACGCTGGTCGCGAAGGAAGTCTGTGAGGCCTGCATTCTCAGCCAAATAATAAAAGTCATCATGAATTCCAGTGGCTCTCAGGAACTCATCACAAGGCCATTCGCATGGCCAAACCTCCGTAGTGCGAGGGAGATTATATTTGGGCTTCTTATTCTCTTCACTTTGCTTATCCTTCGAGCTTCGGCTCGAAGAGCCCCTCAACAATCTCTTCATCATTTTCTTTCTCTGAAAATTTTCTGAAATTGTAGTGACTCAAAATAAAAGTGAACCAAACTCAACAAGATTTATAGCAACTACTCCTACAAGTGACTAGAGGCCATATCACGCATTAAAACTACTTTTGACCACATAAATTTGACATGCAAGCTCAACAACAGGGTCACCTAAGCAGCAAAAAATTGCAATAAGTAAAGCACTAGAACAAAAACTAATTGGACCATTGGAGGAGTCACATACCGAAGAACTCCCCCAAAGCAGTTTTGTGAATGGAGCTTTGAGAAAGGAGATCGAAAATGGCAGCAAGATGAGCAAGAACTCAGGTTTGAGCTGTGGGACGATTTTTTCCGGAGGAAGACGAGGTGTGTGGGTGCTGGAATAAGTGGAGGGGGCCCACGTGGGGTCCATGAGGCAGGGGGCGCACCCCAGGGGGTGGGCGCGCCCTGGACCCTCGTCGCCAGGTGGTGTGGCCCCCTGGTGTGTTCTTAGTGCCAATAATTCTTAAATATTCTAGAAAAAATCATATATCATTTTCAGGACATTTGGAGAACTTTTATTTTCGAGGTATTTTTTATTGCAAGGATAATTCAGAAAATAGACAGAAAATACTATTTTTTCTTTATTTAATCTAAATAACAGAAAGTAAAAGGAGGATACAGAGAGTTGTGCTTTCTAACTTCATCCATCTCATGCTCATCAAAAGGAATCCACTAAAAAGGTTGATCAAGTCTTGTTAACAAACTCTTTCCGAATAACATGAAACTGGAGAATTTTCGAATAACACTAAGTTACCTCAACGGGGATATTCATGTCCTCAACAATAAGAATATCATATTTCTTCTTGACAGTAGGAAGAGGGAATTCAAAACCTCCAATAGTAATCGTTGAAATTTTTCCAATAGAATTGATACTATTGACTTAAGGTTGTTTCCTCGAAAAGTGCATCGTATGCTCATTACCATTAACATGAAAAGTGACATTGCCTTTGTTGCAATCAATAACAGCCCCTGCAGTATTCAAAAAGGGTCTACCAAGAATAATAGACATACTATCGTCCTCGGGAATATCAAGAATAACTAAGTCTGTTAAAATAGTAATGTTTGCAACCACAACAGGTACATCCTCACAAATACTGACAGGTATAGCAGTTGATTTATCAGCCATTGGCAAAGATATTTCAGTAGGTGTTAACTTATTCAAATCAAGTCTACGATATAAAGAGAGAGAGGCATAACACTAACACCGGCTCCAAGATCACATAAAGCAGTTTTAACATAGTTTCTTCTAATGGGGCATGGTATAGTTGGTACTCCTGGATCTCCTAATTTCTTAGGTATTCCACCCTTAAAAGTACAATTGGCAAGCATGGTGGAAATTTTAGCTTCCGGTATCTTCCTTTTATTTGTAACAATATCTTTCATGTACTTAGCATAAGGATTCATTTTAAGCATATCATTCAAACGCATACGCAAAAAGATAGGTCTAATCATTTCAGCAAAGCGCTCAAAATCCTCATCATCCTTTTTCTTGGATGGTTTAGGAGGAAAAGGCATGGGTTTCCGAACCCATGGTTCTCTTTCTTTACCGTGCTTCCTAGCAACGAAGTCTCTCTTATCATAACATTGATTCTTTGATTGTGGGTTATCAAGATCAACAGCAGGTTCAATCTCTACATCATAGCTATTGCTAGGTTGAGTATCAACATGAACATCATCATTAACATTATCACTAGGTTCATGTTCATTACCAGATTGTGTTTCAACATCAGAAATAGAAATATCATTGGGATTCTCAGGTGTATCAACAGCAGGTTCACTAGAGGCATGCAAAGTCCTATCATTTTTCTTTTTTATTCTTTTTAGAAGGAATAGGTGGCCCTCAGGATACAAAGGTTCCTGAGTCATTTTACCCCCTCTAGTCACAACTCTAACAGCATTATCATTTTTCTTATTATTTAATTCATTGAGCAAATCATCTTGTGCTTTAAGCACTTGTTCTACTTGAGTGGTAACCATAGAAGCATGTTTACTAATAAGTTTAAGTTCACCTTTAATTCTAGACATGTAATCACTCAAGTGTTCAATCATATAAGCATTACATTTCAATTGTCTACCAACATAAGCATTGAAGTCTTCTTATTTAATAATGAAATTATCAAACTCATCCAAGCATTGGCTAGCAAACTTAGTAGATAGGATTTCAACCTTATTAAATCTATAGAGAGAATTTACCTTTACTACCTGTGTCGGGTTATCAAGACCATGTATTTCTTCAATAGGTGGTAAATTCTTAACATCTTTGGCTTTAATACCCTTTTCTTTCATAGATTTCTTTGCCTCTTCAATATCTTCAGGACTAAGAAATAGAATACCCCTTTTCTTCGGAGTTGGCTTAGGAGTTGGTTCAGGAAGTGTCCAATCATTATCATTACTCAGCATATTATTCAATAGCAATTCAACTTGACCAATAGTTCTTTCCCTGAAAACACAACCAGCACAACTATCCAGGTGGTCTCTGGAAGCATCGGTTAGTCCATTATAAAAGATATCAAGTATTTCATTTTTCTTGAGAGGATGATCAGGCAAAGCATTAAGTAATCGGAGAAGCCTCCCCCAAGCTTGTGGGAGACTCTCTTCTTCAGTTTGCACAAAATTATATATTTCCCTTAAGGCAGCTTGTTTCTTATGAGCGGGGTAATATTTAGCGGAGAAGTAGTAAATCATATCCTAGGGACTACGCACACAACCAGGATCAAGAGAATTAAACCTTGTTTTAGCATCACCCTTTAATGAGTATGGAAATAACTTAAGGATATAGTAGTAACGAATTTTTTCCTCATTAGTGAATAGGGTGGCTATATCATTCAATTTAGTAAGATGTGCCACAACAGTTTCAGATTCATTGCCATAAAAAGGATCAGATTTAACCAAAGTAATTATCTCAAGATCGACAAAGAAATCATAATCCTTATCAGAAATAGCAAAAGCATGGTCATATTTCATTCTAGCATTCAAAGACATTCCTTTCAGCTTAGCTAACAGTTTCTTAAGATCATATCTATCTTTGCAAGCTAAAAGATCTCTCGCAGTTTCTTCATCCATAACATAACCCTCAGGCACATCAGGAAATTCATATCTAGGGGGAGAATCTTCATCATCACTTTCATCAATATTATCAGTTTCAATAATTTCGTTCTCTCTAACCCTAGCAAGTTGTTCATCAAGAAATTCACCTAATGGCACAGTATTATCAAGCATAGAAGTAGTTTCATCATAAGCATCATGCATGGCAGAAGTGGCATCATCAATAACATGCGACATGTCAGAATCAACAGCAGGAGTAGTTGTTGCAAGTTTACTCAAAACAGAAGGTGAATCAAGTGCAGAGCTAGATGGCAGTTCCTTACCTCCCCTCGTAGTTGAAGGAAAAATCTTGGTTCTTTCATCTTTCAAGTTCCTCATAGTGATCAACAGATATAAATCCCAAGTGACACAAAGAATAGAGCTATGCTCCCCGGCAACGGCGCCAGAAAATAGTCTTGATAACCGACAAGTATAGGGGGTCACAATAGTTTTCGAGGGTAGAGTATTCAACCCAAATTTATTGATTTGACACAAGGGGAGCCAAAAAATATTCTCAAGTATTAACAGTTGAGTTGTCAATTCAACCACACCTGAAAGACTTAATATCTGTAGCAAAGTATTTAGTAGCAAAGTAATATGGAAGCAACGGTAACGGTGGAAAAAGTAACAGTAGTAGTTTCTGTACCAATTGTAACAGTGACAATGCAAAAGTAACTAAGAAAAGATCAATATGTGAAAAGCTCGTAGGCAATGGATCAGTGATGGATAATTATGTAGGATGCGATTCCTCATGTAAAAGTTATAACATAGGCTGACACAGAACTAGCTCCAGTTCATCAATGTAATGTAGGCATGTATTCCGAATATAGTCCTACGTGCTTATGGAAAAGAACTTGCATGACATCTTTTGTCCTACCCTCCCGTGGTAGCGGGGTCCTATTGGAAACTAAGGGATATTAAGGACTCCTTTTAATAGAGTACCGGAACAAAGCATTAACACTTAGTGAATACATGAACTCCTCAAACTATAGTCATCATCGGGAGTGGTCCTGATTATTGTCACTTCAGGGTTATCGGATCATGACACATAGCAGGTGACTATTGACTTTCAAAATAGGATCAAGAACTCACATATATTCATGGAAACATAATCGGTTCAGATCTGAAATCATGGAACGGTCAGTTGACCTGCTGACATCACCACTGTGCAATGCTGATGCAGTAAAGTATTTCTGGAATTAAAATAAATTAGGAAATGATTTAAGAATTTCAGGAAATACACAAAACTTCATAAGTTCATAGAAATTCAACCGTAACTCCAAATGAAATAATTTATATATGTAAAATTATCAGAAAAATATAAGAATATTTTTATGCCATTATCATGCATGTTTAAACAAGTTAATATCACCAACTAGGGCAATTTATGAATATGTAATATATGGTAATTAGTTTGGAGTTGGAATTTGCTATATGTTTGAATTCCACTTAGGTCAATTCAGTACCTTAATATGACATGTCATTCATTTGGATGTGCATTGCATTGATTGAGGCCCTTCTCTTGTTTGTCGGTGTTGTTCCTTCTCATTAGAAGGTGATCTCGACGTTGTGATCGTTGACACCGATGAAGAGCTATACTATCTTCAGAAGTGCCAGGTGATGCGGCTTGAAGCTACGTCGGTATTTTCCTAAAGAGGAAGGGATGATGCAGCACAGTGACTGTAGGTATTTCCCTCAGTGATGAAACCAAGCTTATCGAACCAATAGGAGAACCAAGCAACACTACGTAAACAGCTCCTGCACACAAATAACAAATACTCGCAACCCGACGTATTAAAGGGGTTGTCAATCCCTTTCGGGTAACAGCGCCAGAAATTGGCAAACGGACGTGAGAGAGTTTTAAATATTGATAGATCGAACGCCAAATAAAATAAATTGCAGCAATGTATTTTTGTATTTTTGTTTTAATAGATCTGAAAATAAAAGCAAAGAAAATAGATCGCAAAGGCAAATAATTTGGGAAAGAGACCCGGGGGTCGTAGGTTTCACTAGTGGCTTCTCTAAATAGGGAACAATGGGTAAATAAATTACTGTTGGGCAACTGATAGAACTTCAAATAATCATGACGATATCTAGGCAATGATCATTATATAGGCATCACGTCCAAGATTAGTAGACTGACTCCTGCCTGCATGTACTAGTATTACTCGACACATCGACCACTATCCAGCATGCATCTACTGTATTAAGTCCATGGAGAAACGGAGCAATGCAATAAGAATTATGACATGATGTAGACTTGATCTATTTATGTAGAAATAGACCCCATCATTTTATCCTTAGTAGCAATGATACATACATGTCGGTTCCCCTTCTGTCACTGGGATCAAGCACCGTAAGATCGAACCCACTACAAAGTACCTCTTCCCATTGCAAGATAAATAGATCAAGTTGGCCAAACAAAACCCAAATATCAGAGAAGAAATATGAGGCTATAAGCAATTATGCATATAAGAGATCAAAGAAACTCAAATAACTTTCATGGATAAAAAGATAGATTTGATCATAAACTCAAAGTTCATCTGATCCCAACAAACACACCGCAAAAAGAGTTACATCATATGGATCTCCAAGAGACCATTGTATTGAGAATCAAACAAGAGAGAGGAAGCCATCTAGATACTAACTACGGACCCGAAGGTCTACAAAGAACTACTCACGCATCATCGAAGAGGCACCAATGGAAGTGGTGAACCCCTCCGTGATGGTGTCTAGATTGGATCTATTGGTTCTGGACTCTGCGGTAGCTGGAATTGATTTTCGTCCACTCCCCTTGGGTTTCCGGAATAATAGGGTATTTATAGAGTAAAGAGGCGGTCCGGGGGGGGACCCGAGGTGGGCACAACCCACCAGGGCGCGCTGGGCCTCCAAGCGCGCCCTGGTGGGTTGTGCTCCCCTCGGAGCAGCCCCTAGGTGCTTCTTCGGCCCATTGGATATCTTCTGGTCCAAAGAATCCACAAAAAGTTTCGCTGCATTTGGACTCCGTTTGGTATTGATTTTCTGTGATGTAAAAAACATGCAAAAACAACAAATGGCACTTGGCACTATGGCGATAGGTTAGTACCAAAAAATGATATAAAATGACTATAAAAATGATTACAAAACATCCAAGATTGATAATATAACGGCATGGAACAATCAAAAATTATAGATACGTTGGAGATGTATCAGCATCCCCAAGCTTAATTCCTGCTCGTCCTTGAGTAGGTAAATGATAAAAACAGAATTTTTGATGTTGAATGTTGCCTAACATGTCATCTCATATTCTTTTCTTTATAGCATGGACATTTGGACTTTCATATTGTTCGAAGCGATAGTCTAGTTTTGACATGATAACTTAAATGCTCAAGCATATCAACAAGCAACCATGTCTTTCAAAATATCAATGCTAAAATAAGCTATCCCTAGCCCATCATGCTCAATCATGGATCCATTCATGAAACACACTCGCATATTAACTACACCCAATGCTCAAGTACGATCATAGTGCCTCCTAGTTGGTACTTTTATAAGAGAAGATGGAGACTCAAATTCAAAAATAAAAAATGCATAAAGTAAAAGAAAGGCCCTTCGCGGAGGGAAGTAGGGATTTGTAGAGGTGCCAGAGCTCAAAGCGAAACTTGAGAGATAAAAACATTTTGAGAGGCATACTTTTCCCACCAACGAAAATGACTTAGAGTTCCCAACACTTTCCATGCTAAATATATCATAGGCGGTTACCAAACCAAAATTAAAGTTTATTCCTTTTTCCACCATACTTTCACTTGCCATGGCTAACCGTATCCATGGGTGCCTTCCATACCAACACTTTCCAAGGAATTTATTATTTGACAACATAAAGTAAATTCATTTTTCATCTCGGGACTGGGCATCCCTAATACCTTTGCCTTACTCTCATCATGGGAATAACACATCTAATATGGAAAATATTAGCCATGCACTACTGCAGGATGCTGCTAACGAGACACTACGATCAGAGACCCTTCGACGAAACTGTGTGCGATGCCATAATCGCAAACAGCGGTGTAAAAAAGGTCAAAAAAGGTGCAAAACATTTGCGATGGCGGAGCCATCAAACACAGTTGAGAATTTAGTTGCGTGTGCGATGTAGGGCACACGGTTCAGTTCAATTAACTGTTTGCGATGAGGAAGAACAAAAGAAACGGGCAGCCAGATGGAGGTGTGTGTGATATACAGCATATGGTTCACTCGGATGAACTGTTTGTGATTAGGCAATACAAAATAAATGATCAACCAGATGACGGTGTGTGCGATACACGGCATGCGGTTCACTCGGATGGACTGTTTACGTTGAGACATGAAAACAAAAACATTTCAACTTAACAAGATTTGTGTGATACGCGGCAAACAGGTCTGTAATCAGAAATGTGTGTGAAGACCGATAATAACACAGATGGTTGTTGCTAATAAGACATGTGCGTTGTGCGATGGGATTGCATACAGAACAACAACATATATATATACACACTTATAAGGACATGCTTGCATAACCAAATTAAACATCCACTTACATAGGTGGCTACTACAACCATGGCATTTACACACACCAAAGTAAATTATTACATGCATAATTACATAGGTGGCTACTACACACATGGCATTTCCACACACCAATAAATTAAACTATATATTACATGCATGATTAACTAGCATAAACGATCATCTGGTCATCATCTACTTCTTGTGACACTTGCTCTGCTTGTGGCTCGATCCGGGCTCATCGATTTGGGTAACGAGGCACTTCCTCAAGTCAACAATCCGCCTGTTCATCTCGTAGCAGGTGTACATCCTCTTGGCTATGAACCTGAGGTGTGGTTCATCCAGTTGCCGCATCCAGGCCCTATGCCAGGATAGGGGACTTGTTCTCTAGGCATCATGCTTCATCTTTTCGTAGTAGGGGTCGATGATGGCCAAGGTGAGTTCGGCCAGTGAGTCCTTCTTTGTGTTGCCCTAGACCCTATAGTGGTCACAGATTTCGATAAGGTTCTTGCAGGCCAAGCCCGTAACACTGAGTGCTTTTACATCGTCGGTAGTTTCCACCGTGGCGAACTTGCAGTCGGTGTTGTTGACAAACCTGTTGAAACGGTCGCAAGGCTCTGTGACCATGCAGTAGTGGTAGATGAGGACATGATGGCGCACGCACAACTGGGCGACGGCAACCTTCTGATCTATGCTGGGACGACCGGCGGTGTACTGGAGCTCGATGCTGACCACCTTGTACTTGTCTCAAGCAAGCAACTGCTCAATGTTGTTGATGTTGCTGTCAACCACAGCCGGTTCGATGGTGTACACCACCGAGAGATCCGTCTCCCTCACGTCCACCGTGGTCGCCTCAACGGCGAGCAACCATATATATGCATATAGCAGTTGAACACGCAAGGAAAAGGTGTCCACAAGCCCACACCGACGGACGCGAGCAGAGCACGCCAATGGTGTTACAAGGATTGGTAAATGGCAACGTTACTAGATCAACAAATATAAATCTTTCTAGTTTGACAAATGGTAACATACCCAATATAACAGATGCAAATCTTACCAAATTGTTAGTACGTGGTTGCACATGTGTCATCCAAAACAACCGTTTGTGTTGAAGGGATGCAAAAATCCTGTGCTGCAGATTTTCCCTCCACTTAAGGGGGAAGACCACAGCTCTCACTTTGCATACGGGCGTTCTATCTAAACGTTTGCGATCAAGAGCTACAGAAATCCTGCTCGGCACATTTACTCTTGGCTTCCTGGGGAAGTTGTCGGTTTGCATACAGGTGTTCTAACTAAAATGTTTGTGATCAAGAGCTGCACAAATCTTGCTAGGCACATTTTCCCTTGCTTCCTGGGGAAATTGTCGGTTTTGCATACGGGTGTTCTAACTAAAATGTTTGCGATGATTGTTTTATATTTAAAAACCATATTAAACTGTGGCTTGGGCGCCATTAATGTAGAGTATGCAAGCAAGGCGGGCGGCCATGGAAGTTAAAGGGCTCGCTTCCCGGTGAGCCTGCACGGCGTATAGCTCGCACGCTTCCCGGTGAGCCTCCGCATTGGAGTACAGCTCGCACGCCTTCCGTTTAGTCAAGCACTCAAGCACCTGTCTGCATGGCACCTTCTAGCTAGCCATAAAAGAGTGAGGCGTGGCATCACGTGAATGGTTAACAGAATGCATACAATTTAAATTATACAAAATGTTTGAGATGTTACGGTGGCAGCTATTTGTTTCAAAATGCCTTTGTTGGCTGTTATTCGAGTGGGCCTCTCTCAAAATGGACACAAAAAATACCACAACATGTCAGGTGCCATTCCATGATAGCATGCCAAGTTTCATGAATTTCAGAGGAGTTTTGGATTTATTAGAATTTAAAAACAAAGTATCTCAACATTTTGCCGGCAATCAACAGTGCCCTGGTGTTCGAAATTCATTCCATTTCTTGCATGGGACCTAAGCATGCCCCGAAGGACACATATTTGATTTTTCAACCAATTTATATGCACTGGAGCTTGTGCATGTAGTTCAAATTTGAATTATGCACATGAAATGCCTAGAAACCCTAGTTAATGTACAAAAATGTCCAAACGAACCCCGAAAAATTCCAAAAGTAAACACAACACTCCTGTTATTCTATGTTGACACTAGAAAAATTTTGAAAGCAACAAGAGGCAACGGATATTGTTTCATCCCCAAAGGTGGCACGTCCCCTACCGAAACATTCACGCTTGTAGTGAGAAGCTATTGTTTGTGAGAAGCTTATACCCAAACCTGCCCCAAATGGGACAAATTTTTTACCACGGCATATTGATGCTGCTCCATGATAGCATGCCAAGTTTCATGAATTTTAGATGAGTTTTGGATTTACTAGAATTTAAAAACCAGGTATCTCAATGTTTTGCCGGCAATCAACAGTGCCCTGGTCTTTGAAATTCATTCCCATTTCTTGCATGGGACCTAAGCATGCCCCGAAGGACACAGATTTGATTTTTCAACCAATATATATGCACTAGAGCTTGTGCATGTAGTTCAAATTTGAATTATGCACATGGAATGCCTAGAAAACCCAGTTAATGTATAAAAATGTCCAAACGAACCCTGAAAAATTCCAAAAGTAAACACAACACTCCTGTTGTTCTATGTTGACACTAGAAAAAAATTAAAGCAATGAGAGGCAACGGATATCGTTTCGTCCCCAAAGGTGGCACGTTCCCTACCGAAACAATCACACTTGTAGTGAGAAGCTAAGGTTTGTCAGAAGCTTACACCCAAACCTGCCCCAAATGGGAGAAAAATTTTGCCACAACATGTTGATGCCGATCCATGATAGCATGCCAATTTTCATGAATTTCAGACGAGTTTTGCATTTACTAGAATTTAAAAACTAGGTATCTCAATGTTTTGCCGACAATCAACAGCACCCTAGTGTTTGAAATTCATTCCCATTTCTTGCATGGGACCTAAGCATGCCTTGAAGGACACAGATTTGATTTTTCAACCAATTTATATGCACTGGAGCTTGTGCATGTAGTTCAAATTTGAATTATGCACATGGAATGCCTAGAAAACCCAGTTAATGTATAGAAATGTCCAAATGAACCCCGAAAAAATCCAAAAGTAAACACAACACTCATGTTGTTCTATGTTGACACTAGAAAAAATTTGAGAGCAATAAGAGGCAACAGATATCGTTTCCTCCCCGAAGGTGACACGTTCCCTACCGAAACCATCACGCTTGCTGTGAGAAGCTAAGGTTTGTGAGAAGCTTATATCCAAACCTGCCCCAAATGGGACAAATTTTTTGCCACAGCATGTTGATGCCGCTCCATGATAGCATGCCAAGTTTCATGAATTTCAGACAAGTTTTGGATTTACTAGAATTAAAAAACCAGGTATCCCAATGTTTGCTGCCGAGTGACGGTGGCAGGGTGTTTGCAATTCATTCCCATTTCTTGCATGGGACCTAAGAATGCAACCAAGGACACATATTTGATTTTTCAACCAGTTTATATGCACTGGAGAATGTGCATGTAGTTAAAATTTAAATTATGCACATAAAATGCCTGGAAAACCCAGTTAATGTATAAAAATGTCCAAACAAACTCCGAAAATATCCAAAATTGAACACAACACTCCTGTTGTTCTATGTTGACACTTGGAAAATTTTGAAAGCAATAAGAGGCAACGAATATCATTTTGTCCCCAAAGGTGGCACATTCCCTACCGAAACCATCACGCTTGTCATGAGAAGCTCTGGTTTCTGAGAAGCTTATACCCAAACCTACCCCAAATGGGACAAAAGTTTTACCATGGCATGTTGATGCCGCTCCATGATAGAATGCCAAGTTTCATGAATTTCAAATGAGTTTTGGATTTACTAGAATTTAAAAATCAGGTATCTTAATGTTTGCGGTCGAGTGACGGTGGCAGGGTGTGTGACATTCATTCCCATTTCTTGCATGGGACCTAAGCATGCAACCAAGGACACATATTTGATTTTCAACCTATTTATATGCACTGGAGCATCTGCATGTAGTTCAAATTAGAATTATGCACCAGAAATGCCTACAAAACCAAGTTAATGTATAAAAATGTCCAAACGAACCTTGAATAATTCCATTTTTTACGACACACCTATAGTTGCATGTTCACTGCAGATAAATGTTCTAGCAATTCAAACGCCATCCTTTGTAGCTGTGACCCCATTAGGTAATTCAAATCAAGAAGATAAATCAAGTAGATCGCACACGGTTTATTGTCACCAACCGTGTGAGATGCAGCACAAAATATCTTGGAGCATCGTCAGTGTATAGTACGCCTATGGCTTACGCGATAAGGTGTGTCGGCTACAGTCCACAGCCGGTGTGTCAAGCACACTAGCTCACTCCCCAACTATCATTTCACTGTTCATTCGTCGCCAGTGAAAGATGGGGACGTGGACCCACGTCGTGAGGGAAACTTTAGCGGCCCACTCCAGCGAGAGCGCGGCCGCAGCCGACAGGTGCGTGCTAACAAGCTTCTTGAGGGCGACCGTAGTCTGCGTCCGGATAGCCAAGGAAGCCCAAATGGCCGATGTTGCTTCTCAGGCGGCGGCAACAACATCTGCCTCGGGGATAGCAACTGGCGAGAGCGGCACAGCAGCTGTCCGTTTCGCAATGGCGGCCTTAGCCCTGATGGAGGCCGCCCACTACCATGTCGAGGTTGTCCACACCCAGCTCGTGGCGGTCACCGCACAAATCTAATGAAGCTTCTCCAACAACGGTCGGCAACCTGCAGCCGAAGAGTTCGAGGAGCCGTCTGTTCCTGCGTGGCACACCTTGCCATGACAGAGCCCGCCAGAGCCCAGATCGCGGCCGCCCACGCCTAGCTCGTGGCGGCCTATTCCAAAGATATGGCGGACGCGGATGGTGAGATGCATGCCAAGTATGGTATAATTGATGCCATGGAGCCCCTTCCCCAGGAGACCGTCGGGCACGAGCTGGACATGGAGGCGGAGGCGGAGATAAGCAAGCACCAGCCGTAGTAGTACTCTTTGTTTTGTTTAATTAAGAGCGCCGATCTTTAATTTGTTAGAGTAATGTTTATGTCAGCTAGCTCTGTTTAATTGCTGAACTTGCTTGATTAAGAAGTTAGTCTCCTTTGTGTACCCAAATTATGCAATGACGTGGATGACCACTGTAACCAGGGAAATTCGAACCAAAATTTTTGATGTTCAAACTCAACACACACGGGTTAAGCTATCTGAATCGTTTGTGATGTTCACATATCGTACACAGTTCTAAATAAGGGACCGTGTCTGATGACACTTTGCGCGCCAGTTTTTTCGCTGAAGCAATTCCAAATTTTTGGCTTCCGCGGAAATATCTACGTCCCCGCCCCCTCCGCTTACCAAAAGCCACATTTCCCCTATTTTCGCCTTCCTTTCGAAGTTGAAACCTCCACTCCTTGTTTGCAGCGCGGCCTCCTCGCCGGCGACCCTCCTCCATGCTGCTCGGCCTCGCCTATTGTCGGTGTCAAAACCGGTGGATCTCGGGTAGGGTGTCCCGAACTGTGCGTCTAAGGCGGATGGTAATAGGAGGCAGGGGACACGATGTTTTACCCAGGTTCGGGCCCTCTTGATGGAGGTAAAACCCTACGTCCTGCTTGATTTATTCTTGATGATATGAGTATTACAAGAGTTGATCTACCACGAGATTGGAGAGGCTAAACCCTAGAAGCTAGCCTATGGTATGATTGTATGTTGTCCTACGGACTAAAACCCTCCGGTTTATATAGACACCAGAGGGGGCTAGGGTTACACAAGGTCGGTTACAAAGGAGGAGATATACATATCAGTATTGCCTAGCTTGCCTTCCACGCCAAGTAGAGTCCTATCCGGACACGGGACGAAGTCTTCAATCTTGTATCTTCATAGTCGAATAGTCCGGCCAAAGGATATAGTCTGGCTGTCCGAAGACCCCTTAATCTAGGACTCCCTCAGTAGCCCCTGAACCAGGCTTCAATGACGATGAGTCCAGTGCGCAGTGTTGTCTTCGGCATTGCAAGGCGGGTTCCTCCTCCGGATACACCACAGAATAGTTTGAATAAAAGGATAGTGTCCGACCCTGCAAAATAAGTTCTACATACCACCGTAGAGAGAATAATATTTTCACAAATCTAATCTGCTGACACGTTTTGGCAACATGACATTATGCCATGGCGCGGTGATCATTCGAACCGTTTTTCTTTAACTAGCCCCGCACATAACACGAGGCCGCTTCTTGACACGTCTTGTCAAAGCAAAGATTGTGTCCCCCTTATTGCAGGATTCTCATCAATACGGGCATGGGTAACCCAACCGCGCCATCAATTACGACGCTTGGGGGATAAGCGAGTTTTACCAGGCTAGTGGGGGCGCATAGTTTGGGCCGCCCTTATAAGGGGATAAGGTTTAACCTTTCTCTACCCACGCCTTCTTCCTCCTTGCTCATTCATTCTTGCGCACTCGAGCTCCAACGCCCAAGTCTACATCCTTCCCCTCAACCTTCTCCAAACATGTCCAGAGTGGGAGGCAAATGGATGGCTTCCTCCGTTATGGAGGGACACATCAAGAAGCTGCACGGAGCTGGATACTTAGCCGCGAATATCGCGCATCGGCTGCCCGCTGTGGGGCAGATTGTTCCTACCCCTGAACCTCACGAGAGGGTAGTTTTCCTCCACCACTTCCTCCGTGGACTGGGGTTTCCCCTCCATCCATTCGTCCGCGGTCTCATGTTCTACTACGGGCTAGACTTCCATGATCTGGCCCCGAACTTCATCCTCAACATTTTGGCGTTCATCGTCGTGTGTGAGGCTTTCCTTCGCATCCGGCCCCACTTGGGCCTGTGGTTAAAGACCTTCAATATCAAGCCGAAGGTGGTGGGAGGCCAACAAGTGGAATGCGGCGGAGCCATGGTGGGCAAGATGCCCAATGTTACATGGCTTGAAGGATTGTCGGTGTCAAAACCGGTGGATCTTGGGTAGGGGGTCCCAAACTGTGTGTCTAGGCTGGATGGTAACAGGAGGCAAGGGACACGAAGTTTTACCCAGGTTCGGGCCCTCTTGATGGAGGTAAAACCCTACGTCCAGCTTGATTAATATTGATGATATGGGTAGTACAAGAGTAGATCTACCACGAGATCGGAGAGGCTAAACCCTAGAAGCTAGCCTATCATATGATTGTTGTTGTGTATGTTGTCCTACAGACTAAAACCCTCCGGTTTATATAGACACCGGAGAGGGTTAGGGTTACACAAAGTCGGTTACAATGGTAAGAGATCTGCATATCCGTATCGCCAAGCTTGCCTTCCACGCCAAGGAAAGTCCCTTCCGGACACGGGACGAAGTCTTCAATCTTGTATCTTCATAGTCCAGGAGTTCGGCTGAAGGTATATTCCGGCCATCCGGACACCCCCTAATCCGGGACTCCCTCAGTAGCCCCTGAACCAGGCTTCAATGACGATGAGTCCGGCGCGCAGATTGTCTTCGACATTGCAAGGCGGGTTCTCCTCCAAATTCTGTTTACCTGTTGAATAAAGTCCGATTTCTTGTAGATGTTGCGCTCCTTGGCTTCTACGCCCAATAATGGCCGCTTCCCACGTGTCAAAAGAATATGAAAAGTCTGAGCGCTTTTACATTCACACCCCTAGCTGCGTAAAGGAGCTGACCTATTTAAGGGGACGAGGATTTAGATCCAAACCACATCTTCCCCCCTTCGCGAGTGTTCATCAGAGCGCATCCGACAAAGGTCCATTCCACCATGGCCAGCCATCGCGACTCCTTCTCTCGCCCTTCCAGCCCTCAGCCTGGATATTGGGAGAGATGCTCCATCCCTCATAGCGAGCTAGTGACGCTCCAGACCAAGGGATTTCTCCCCCCGGCCTATATGGTCCCAGTTCGAGCCGGCCTTGCCATCTATAATGGCGGAGAGCAAGCGGAGAGTGCCCCTAATCCCTCCGAAGGAGAGCGGGTGTGCCTCGTCTCTTATTTAATAAGGGGGCTCGGATTTCCAATCCATCCATTTCTCTGGGGGCTCCTGGAGTTCTATGGCCTCCAGCTACACAATCTCACGCCCGCCTCCGTATTGCATATCGCGGGCTTCGTAGCCCTCTACGAGCTGTTTTTGGGCATTGAGGCTCATTTCGGGCTATGGAAAAGGTTATTCTGCCTTGTGCGCCGTTCTAAGGAGGGGTCAATGTATCAAGTGGGCGGAGCCGAAGTGTGGCGCATTGCCGGGACCGGATATCTGTCCGGAACCCCAAAGAAGGCGTCCGAAGACTGGCCCTCGGAATGGTTTTATATAGAAGACGTCCCGCTGCCGGATCCTGTCCAGATCGGCCTCCCTGAATTCGATAGTGCTCCCCTAAAGAAGCGCCTAAGCTGGCGCCCACGGAGCCCTCAGAGGGAAAGTGACAGGGACATCATTTACCTGATGAGCCGAATAAGATTGTTAGCCCATTCCAGACTAACCATGATCGGGGTTATCGCCGAATGCATTATGCGGGGGGTGCAGCCGCTTCAGTATAGAAGCCACCCCATGTGGGACTTCAACGGGGAGGACGACGCCACCCGCTATGGCCGTAAGGGGCCGGATTCAGCTGCCGCTCTACTAAGGATCTTGTCCACTTTGTATAAGGGAGAAGAGGAGGAATTTCTCCGCGTCAACCCACAGGGTGGATTCTCTATGCACAATCCCCCAAGATGGGTAAGCGGTCGTATTTACTTGCCCATCTGTTTTGTATTCCCATTGTTAAATATTCAGTCTGACGACTTCAACGCAGGAACTGCACCGGGCTGTTAAGGAAATAAGCAGCCCTCCTCCACAACCCGAGGACCCAGGACGGTCCCTCGACCCAGCCTCTCAAGAGGATCCGGACATATCTGTGGAGCTGATTGATGGAGTGTTCCATCAATTGAGCAAGGACAATGCCTTGGTGGCCATTACGGCCGATTACCCAGCACTAATCCTGGCCCCCCAGGTAACTGAGATCGTAGTCCCAGTACCCCGAATAGGTGTCCGCCCTCTCGTGTTTTCAGTTTCCTGATTACAACCGAACTTTGCAGGGGAGGTTTTTAAGGCGGAAGGCCGAACCTGCGGCGACAAGCCAACGAGGGGCCGTAGGGCCCCGTGGGCAGAAAAGAAGTGCAGGCCGGACCGAGGCGTCAGCGCAAAGGTATGGCACGCCCCCTTATCCCAGGTGTTATACCTTCGAGGCACATTGACACTCGTGCTCTCTTCAGGACAAAGATACCTCGCCGGACTATATCCGGAGCCTCCACCAGCCAGGCTCCAAAGCCTGGTCCGGAGGCGGAGGCGAACGCAAGGCGCGCGCCAGATGCTCCTCTGACGGAGGATGTGGACGGGTTGTCTGCCACGAACTCTGAGGTGGAGAGTGCCATGAACCACAGGCATCGCCGGACAATTCTTTGCGACGCTTGTTTCTCCCAAGGGGCGTTAGATGCCTTCAACTCGGGAGACGCGTACCTCCGTGCCGCTCAAAATAGTCTAGCCAGAGCCATGGAGCAATATGTAAAAGACATACGGGTAAGAAAATTTTGGTAATTATATATATATATATATATACCAGTAGCCCTGAGACTTGAAACAGTTAGAATAACTGATTTAAGGATCATTTGTTATGCAGGTTCTTACAGAAAAGAATTCCCTACTGTCCAAGGAGCTAGAAGAGTGCAAAGCCCAACTTGAGGCCGCACTAGCCACGGCAGGGGAGCCCAAGGAGACCCCCTCTGGTAATATACACTTTGAAAGATAAGTATTTTGCGGAGCACGGCATGGGTGTGAATCTGACAAATGAAATTGCAGATGGCGCCGGATTGAATCCGGAAAGGCAACACCTCCTACGCCAGCTAAGGGCTGGTGAGAAGGTGCTGACAAAGGTGAGGCGGGAGAAGAACGATCTCCAAGATGCCAACACCAAGCTGGGCGTCGAGCTGAAAGATGTTCGTGCCCAGCTGTCAGACTCCGTGAAGGAGAATCAGTGGCTTCGGCGCGGCATATTTAGTAAGTGCTTGAACGAACCTTTGAAAGAAAGTTCGGCGAGGAAGTCGACTAACAGAGCAATGTCTGTAGGTGTGCTAACAGGTCGTCCTGCAGAGGAGATGCCCGGTTCTACGGGTGACCTTCTTCCCGAGCTCTCGCAACTGCTCGATCGAGTTCGGTAGGCGATGCAAGGCGTCGCCCAGGCCCTGTGGCCATCCGCCTCCATGCCCGAAGGTCTTGGAGAGCTTGCGGAGAAGCTAAAGGGAGCATGGCGGCACTTCCGATTGTGGAAGATATCGGCCTGCCGTCAAGGCGCTAGGGAGGCCTGGGCCATGGTGAAGACGCGGTACGCAAAGGCTGACCCCAACCACATGGCCGAGGTCGGTCCTGTAGGGCCCGATGGGAAGGAGATCCCTGTAAGCTTAGTATACGGCCAAGTAGAGTTGGCCGCAAAGTATTCCCAGCAGGACTGTAAATTAGACAGCCTGTTAGATGGTATTGAAGAGGAATACAATCAGTCAAAATGACTATGTAATTTAATTGACATTTATAATGCCTTCTAGCCGGATTGTAGATCATTTGTCATGGCCGACCTTTTCGCTTCAGCCTCGGGACCTGACGGTCCGAAGTGTGTCCGAATTCCCATGCGGTTATATAGGAACCGGGGAATGCATGGAGACCAGGCGTAGGGGTCATTAGTGCGGGAACAGACAAGTGCCCGACTAGTTATGTTATATTACATGGTTAGTAAGAAACATCTTCCGGGGAGAATAGTTCCGTTAGGGGTTCCTTTCCATGGGAGGCATGCCCTAAGGTGCATGTCCATGCTGCGAAAAGAAATGCAGGAAAAACATCTGGGGGTGTATATATGAAAATAAAAAAGATCATCTTTAGTTCACTGACCGAATATTCCCTTAAGAATGCTAGCTTTCGGCTTCACCCAGCCTGAGGTACATGTCCGGCTGACCCGGCAGTAACAATCGCAGAGGTGCTCCCTTTACCACCTAGCCGAACAATCGGGAACGTAGGGGTAAGCACAGGAGCCAGGCAACCCAGCTTGGCCAAAACTTAAGTCATATCGATGCATATAATGGTGAATAAAAGGTACATGTGGAAGTGTGACACATGTGTTGGGCATGAAGCCCGTATGAATAAGCTTCTGTTTAAAGAAGCCCCCAGGTTTAATGAGCGCGGATAGCGCGTCACTTTATGAGCCTTTAAAGGCTATAAGAGAGAGAGAGAGAGAGAGAGAGAGAGAAGAGAAATGTAAGACAGAAAATATATATAAATGGACAGAGGAAGGAGACGAACACAGAGTCTGGCGCTAGGCATAGAATCTTCGGAGACGGGCTGCGTTCCATGGGTTCGGCTCGAGTCGGTTATCCGATGCATCCCGCAGGCGGTACGCTCCACCAGTCAGGACTTGGTCAATTATGAAGGGACCTTCCCACTTGGGCTTGAGTTTGTCCTTTTTCTTGTCCGGTAGTCGTAGAACTAATTCGCCAACGTTGTAATTTTTGGCCCGTACTTCTCTGCTTTGGTATCTTCGAGCCTGCTGTTGATAGAATGCGGAACGGGCTTTTGCCACGTCACGCTCCTCCTCCAATGCGTCCAAGCTGTCCTGCCGATCGAGCTCGGCTTCTCTTTCTTCGTACATGCGCACTCGAGGTGAGTCATGAATTATGTCGCAAGGCAAAACTGCCTCTGCGCCGTACACCATAAAGAATGGTGTGTATCCGGTGGTGCGATTCGGCATGGTCCGCAGCCCCCAGAGTACGGAGTCGAGCTCCTCTACCCAGTGCGTGTTAGATTCCTTGAGGGACCGCACTAATCTGGGTTTGATGCCGCTCATGATAAGACCATTTGCACGTTCGACCTGGCCGTTAGTTTGTGGGTGATAGACGGAAGCATAATCGAGCTTGATGCCCATGTTTTTGCACCAGAGTTTTACCTCATCGGCCGTGAAGTTCGTGCCGTTATCAGTGATGATGCTGTGGGGGACGCCGTAACGGTGTACAACCCCGGATATAAAGTCTATCACCGGTCCGGATTCGGCCGTCTTAACAGGCTTGGCTTCTATCCATTTGGTGAACTTATCCACCATGACCAGTAAGTATTTTTGCTTGTGGGTTCCGCCTTTAAGGGGTCCAACCATGTCAAGCCCCCAGACCGCGAAGGGCCAAGTAATGGGGATAGTTTGGAGGGCGGTGGGTGGCATATGGCTTTGGTTTGCAAAGAGCTGGCAACCGGTGCATCGTTGGACTAAGTCCTGAGCGTCTGCCCGGGCCGTCAGCCAATAAAAGCCTGTACGGAAGGCCTTGCTTACAAGGGACCGGGCTGCAGCGTGATGACCGCCGAGTCCGGCATGAATTTCAGCCAGGAGGTTCTGCCCCTCCTCTTCGGAGATGCACCTTTGAAGGACTCCGGTAGTGCTTTTCTTATAAAGCTCTCCCTCGTGGATTATGTAGGCTTTGGATCGCCACACTATGCAGCGTGCCTCATTTTGGTCCTTGGGGAGTTCCTGCCTAGTAAGCTAGGCGAGGAATGGTTCTGTCCACGGGGCGATGACGGCCATTATTACGTGGGCTGAAGGTGTTATTTCATTGGCAGAGCCTCCGATTGTGTCAGAATGTTCGGTGTCGGGCAGTGCGGTTGGGTCCGGGCTGTTATTGTTCGGCTCCCCTTCCCATACTACGGATGGCTTGAACAGCCGTTCCAAGAAGATGTTGAGGGGGACTACATCGTGTTTTGCGCTGATGCGTGCCAGGACATCTGCCGCCTGATTATTTTCCCGGGCTATATGGTGAAATTCAAGCCCCTCGAACCGAGCTGACATTTTTAGGACGGCGTTGCAGTAAGATGCCATTTTTGGATCCTTGGCATTGAAGTCTCCATTTATTTGGGATATTGCGAGGTTCGAGTCCCCGCGCACCTCTAGGCGTTGAATGCCCATGGATACTGCCATTCGGAGACCATGTAAAAGGGCCTCATATTCGGCTGCATTGTTGGAGTCCGTGTACATAATCTGTAGTACGTATTGAACTGTGTCTCCTGTGGGGGACGTCAAAATGACGCCAGCCCCCAGTCCGGCCAACATCTTGGAGCCGTCGAAATGCATGATCCAATTTGAATATGTGCCGTACTCTTTAGGGAGTTCGGCCTCCGTCCATTCTGCGACGAAGTCGGCCAAGACTTGCGACTTGATGGCTCGCCGTGGCTTATAAGTTATGTCGAATGGGAGGAGCTCAATGGCCCATTTTGCAATCCGGCCCGTTGCGTCACGGTTGTTTATAATATCGTTAAGTGGTACTTCCGAGGCTACTGTTATTGAACACTCTTGAAAGTAGTGTCGTAGCTTCCGGGATGCAATCTTTTGATAATGCGGATACCGTGATTTGCAGGGAGTGAGGACAGTGGACACATAATAGACCGGCTTTTGAAGGGGGAATTTGTGTCCGTCCGCTTCTCGTTCGATGACGAGCACTGCGCTTACAACCTGATGTGTTGCTGCAATGTATAATAGCATTGGTTCGCCAATGTTTGGCGCGGCTAGGACTGGGTTTGTTGCCAGTATGGCTTTTATTTCGTCGAGTCCGGCCGTGGCTGCATCCGTCCATTTGAAGTGTTCGGTGCGCCGAAGGAGGCGGTAAAGGGGTAGGGCCTTTTCTCCCAAGCGGGAGATAAAGCGGCTTAGAGCCGCCACGCATCCGGTTAACTTTTGTATTTGTTTGAGGTCCTTTGGGATATCCAGTTGTGACAGAGCTCGGATCTTGGCTGGATTTGCTTCAATTCCTCTACCGGATACAATGAAGCCCAAGAGCTTTCTGGCTGGAACGCCGAAAACACATTTTTCCGGGTTGAGCTTGATGTCGTATGTTCGGAGGTTATCAAATGTGAGCCTCAAGTCCTCTACCAAAGATTCAACATGTCTTGTTTTGACGACCACATCATCTACATATGCCTCCACTATTTTGCCGATCTGGCTTGCCAGACATGTCTGAATCATGCGTTGATATGTTGCGCCGGTGTTTTTGAGCCCAAAGGGCATTGTGTTGAAGCAGAATGGGCCGTATGGTGTGATAAATGTCGTTGCGGCTTGGTCTGGTTCTGCCATCTTGATTTGATGGTAGCCAGAATATGCGTCGAGGAAACACAACGAATCATGTCCTGCGGTAGCATCGGTAATTTCATCGATGCGGGGGAGGGGGAAGGGATCCTTTGGGCAAGCCTTGTTAAGGTCTTTAAAATCAACACACAGGCGCCAGGATTTGTCCTTCTTTGGTACCATCACCAGGTTTGCTAGCCAGTCCGGATGTTTTATATCTCTGATGAATCCGGCCTCCAATAGCTTTGCTAGCTCCTCTCCCATGGCATGTCTCTTAGGTTCGGAAAAATGCTGAAGAGCCTGTTTGACAGGTTTGAATCCTGTTTGGATATTTAAGTTGTGCTCGGCCAGCCTGTGTGGGATTCCTGGCATGTTTGAAGGGTGCCAGGCGAAAATGTCCCAGTTCTCTCATAGGAACTCTCGCAGTGCGGCGTCGACATCAGGGTTTAACTGTGCCCCGATGGAAGCTATTTTATTGGGGTCCGTTGGATGGACTTGGAATTTGACTATTTCGTCTGCTGGTTTAAAGGAGGTGGACTTGGATCTTTTGTCGAGTACCACATCGTCCCTATTCACCATAGAGCACAGCGCAGTCAGCTCCTCAGCCGCTAGGGCTTCGGATAGTGCCTCGAGGGCCGGTGCGGCTATCATGTTTTCGGCGCGGAGTGCTATGTCCGGATCACTAGCGAGAGTGATGATCCCGTTAGGCCCGGGCATCTTGAGCTTCATGTACCCGTAATGGGGTATTGCTTGGAAGATTGTAAATGCTTCCTGCCCTAGCAGAGCGTGATAACCGCTGCTGAACGGAGCCACCTGGAATGTGACCTCTTCAGACCTGTAATTATCCGGCGTGCCGAACACCACATCTAGTGTGATTTTTCCTGTACAATGTGCTTCCCGACTGGGGATTATTCCTCTAAAGGTTGTGCTGCTTCGCTCAATGTGGTTCCAGTCTATTTCCATTTTTTGAAGGGTCTCCTCATAAATGAGGTTCAATCCGCTGCCGCCGTCCATGAGTACCTTGGTAAGATGAAAACCGTCCACTATTGGACTGAGGACCAATGCGGCTGGTGCTCGGGTTGTTCGGAATTTAGGTTCATCACTGGCGTTAAAGGTTATAGCCGTGTCACTCCATGGGTTTATTGTTGCTACTTGGTAGACTTCGGCAAGGCTGTGGAGTGTCCTTTTTCGCATATTATTTGATGTGAAAGTCTCGAAGACTGTTAATACCGTATTGGTGTCTCTGGGGTGGCTTTCTGTGGCCTCCGTAATTAGGAGATTTTCGCCAATTTTGGCCACCTGTCGGAGTATCCAACATGCTCTGAGGCTGTGAGTTGGTGTGGCGTTCTCTGTACTATGAATTTTACAGGGTCCATTAAGCCATCCTTCCAGTACGGTTCCATGCCCTGTAGAGGGTTTTTGCTTTTTAGTGCTTGACCCGGGTGACTGGTGATGATGCACCCTTTTATTTCGGACTGGGTTTGTATTCAGGGCCGGATTGTCCCAAAATTTTATTTTGGTTTTCCAGGCGCTTTCCATCGCAAAGTACTTTCGTACAATGGACGCCAAGTCAGCGAAGCATGTAATATCACGGCGACTTATGGCGTTGAGTATTCCCTTGTCCGTGCAGTTATTGCAGAAGATTGGGATTGCGTCTTCCTCGCGGCAGTCCCTTAGCTTGTTCTTAACCAGGAGGAATCTGGCCCAGTAATGATGTACTGTTTCATCGTGTTCTTGCCTGATTTTGGATAGATCACTTATGTTGGGGTCGGTGGGTGGAATTAAATCGGAAGCCTCACCCCATCTAAGGCTCAGAGGCCGAGGAATTTCCGAACTCGAAAATTTGGATTCCTGGATGTTGTCCAATGAATCCAGCCCGTCGCCTGACTCTAAGTTTAGGTCTTGAGTGATATCCTCCCCTCCGCGGGTATCCGGCTTGGAGGGATCGGGAATCTGGACGTAGCGAGTCCTTAAGATAGATGAAGGGTCGCCGCACTGTCCCTCTACCACGGCAACGTGATGGGTGACTTAGGGAGAGTTAATCTCTCTCAAATCGGGTTTAGGCCCAATCTGGTCGTAATCCATAGCGACGCCCAGGGTTGCGAAGCGATCCAAGCGCTCGTTTATGGAGGAGAGCTCCATTGGATCTAACTGCTCGGCGAGTTCCGAGCTGACATGAAGATTGTTTTCGATGGCACGAGAGGTCATCGTCGGCGCAGAAGCCGAACAGGCGGTCATAAGAAAACCACCTAGCCGGAGGGTTTGGCCGACAGCCAAAGCTCCCTTAGAAACGGTGCCGTCTTTAAAGACGGGGCGAGGCATCCTTCCTGATGGCGACGACACAGAGGAACTCTCAATGAAAGCACCAATGTCGATGTCAAAACCGACGGATCTCGGGTAGGGGGTCCCGTACTGTGCATCTAGGCCGGATGGTAACAGGAGGCAAGGGACACGAAGTTTTACCCAGGTTCGGGCCCTCTCGATGGAGGTAAAACCCTACGTCCTGCTTGATTAATATTGATGATATGGGTAGTACAAGAGTAGATCTACCACGAAATCGGAGAGGCTAAACCCTAGAAGCTAGCCTATGGTATGATTGTTGTTGTGTATGTTGTCCTACGGACTAAAACCCTCCGGTTTATATAGACACCGGAGAGGGTTAGGGTTACACAAAGTCGGTTAGAATGGTAAGAGATCTGCATATCCGTATTGCCAAGCTTGTCTTCCACGCCAAGGAAAGTCCCTTCCGGACACGGGACGAAGTCTTCAATCTTGTATCTTCATAGTCCAGGAGTCCGGCTGAAGGTATAGTCCGGCCATCCGGACACCCCCTAATCCGGGACTCCCTCAAGGCTCCTTCATGGAGACCATAAAGGGGTGGCAATCGGCGTGGTTCTACATCACCGAGCCGCGCGACACCAACTGGGTGGTGGCCCCCGAGTTTCGATCCGGAATCCCCACGCGGCTCACCTCCTAGAAAGAGAAGGGCCTATCCTGGGGTTCATCGGTGGAGCTGGACGGACTCCAGAAATGTATCCGGAATATGGCAAGCAAGAAGCTCAAGCTTGTCAACATAGTCCAGGTCATGCACTTCCGCCGGATCCTCCCGTGTCAACAACGGGATTTCAACTCGTGGGAGTTCGACTCAGCCCGGCACCAGATTCTAAGCGAGCTCTTCGACATGACGCACAAGGACGTCTGGAGGGTGTTGTTCAAGGACGTCGAGGTCCCTCCTTCTCTTACCGAGGACCCCGGGCTAAGCGCGAAGCGCCTAGCGCATTCGGTGAGTTCTATACATCCGGTAGGATATTTATTTCCCCTAGCTTAACCATGTGCGGGGTCTGAGCTCCATGCCTTTGACAAGACTGGGTGGAGACGTCAGGGCAGATTAACTGTCCGGACCCTCTGCCCGAAGACACTGCGGACGCTCTCCTGACGGAGATGCTGACTCCGGCTCCTTACAAGGTGACGGAGAAGACCAAGAAGGCCAAGGGAACCCGAAAGAGTTCCCGGCGCCAGGTGGTATCGGACTCATCGTCCAATAATTCCGTGACGCACTCCTCCCCCGAAGACGAGGAGGAAGATGAAGATGCTCACCCTTCAGTCGGGGGAGACAAGAAAAGGAAGGCCGCCCCAACCAAGGGGGGGGCGAAGGGTCCAAGAAGGGAAGGACTCTCCTTCAGGACTACTCCACCACCGCCGCTGAAGGCGAAGACGAGTGGCTGCTCAGGGCCAAGCCCCTGGCGAAGTCGTAAGTATTCGGATACTAGAGTAACTCATAGCATACCTTTGTCGCACTGCTTCTCCTAATGTCGAATTATGATTATGCAGACCCCCTCGACCCCGTATAGATGTATCCTCGTCGGACGGCTCCCTGGACTCTCGGATATGGATAGCGATCCACTTCCGACCGCCACCTCCCCTTGCCCTACGGCAATGCCGAGGTATTGTCTCAAGAGGCATCGGGTTGAGGGGAGACAGTCCCGGAGGTGCCTCAAGGCGACCTTTCGGACTCCGGGAGCAGAGGGAGCAAGGCTCCCGAGGGCTCCGAGTTCGGCCCTCAGCCGAACACCGCGCCGGAACCTCCAGTGGTTATGGACTCGGGTAGGCGGCCTCCTTCCAAAAGGCGCAAGACGCTTGTGTCGGTGACCTTTGTCCATCCAGAGGCACCGGACAATCTGCTGGGAGTGCTTCGCAGCGCTTCCATCGACGAAGAGCACCGCACTATTATGAGTGCAGTGATCCAGAAGGTTCAGTCTGCCAAGAGCGGACTGACTGAAGCATGTGCCAGCCTTCTAACAGGCTTTGAGGTAAGTATTTGAAATATAGGAAAAATATTACCGCATAGACAGTAGACCCTGATGCTCTGTTCGGTGTTCACCAAGAAAAGCCGAATAGAGGATCAAACAATATCGCGGGAGCCTAATATAAGTATGTCTATATGCGTATGCAGGCTTCGCTGCTGGCCTCTGCTGCACTAACTGCGGAGGTCTCCGCACTGAAGCAGGACCTCAAAGGGTCCAAGAAAGAGCTCGGCCTTGCCAAGAGGCAGCTCGAGGAGAACAAAGGTAAGTAATACCTGGTCTGTAGATGTGTATATATACAAAAAGGATGCGATTACAAAATGATAGGATCATCTTTAATTTTCCAGGGGCCACGACCGAGGTGGCAACCCTGAAGCAAGCGCTATCCGAGGCCGGAAACGAAGTGGCCCAGGAGCGCACCAAGCGGGAAAAACAAGAGGCACGGGTGGGCGAGGTGCAGCAAGAGCTCCATGCTCTCGTGACGAAGCACGAGGCGTTGGAGCTTGAGTTGAAGACGCGAGAGTCTGAGCTTGCCGCGGCCCTTGAGAGTGCAAACAGTGCCAAGGCCGAAGCCCAAAAGGCCCTCCAGGAGATTGATGCAATGAAGAAGATAGCGGCGGGTGAAAGTAAATTACTTGTTACTTACCCGAGTCTGGAGCTCTCTAGGAGCATTCGGAGATTTGCCCCGCAGCGTGTCGGATGTCGCACAGTTTTACCAGGCCGAGGAGGGAAGCTCAACGGAGAAACTATTCTGGTCTTAGTATACTGGGACCGAACACTCGATGCCTCTGAGCGACCAGCTGAAGCAACTGGTCGAGCTGCACAAGGCGGCCGAGCAGGCCATGAAGGGCTTTATAGTCCGGATGTGGCCTGGCAACGCCCTTCCCAACAGCTACTTCGGCCTGGTGAGGCTGCTTGTGGATGCCTGCCCACGCTTGGAAGTCATTAAGCGGTCCGTCTGCATCGAAGTTGCACGCCGGGCTTTCGCCCGTGTCAAGGTGCAATGGGCCAAGATGGACGCCGTGAAGCTGGTGAAGGAAGGGCCACCTGCGAGCAAGGAGCATCGCCACCACGAGATGTACTATGAGGGTGTCCTGAAGGGTGCCCGTCTCGTAGCAGACGAGTGTACGAAAGATGTAATATTTGAGTAAACTTGCTCGTGTGATCCTGTATTATGAAAACTTGTGCATATGCGCTATGCAACGCTTGTTTGAATTTAAAATATTACCTTTTGTTCGGCTGTTTATCAAATTTGAGAGATGGCTAGTCGTCGGCTTCTGCCCCCATGCCACGAGTGCTGGGGTGTTCGGGATAAACCTGAGCACTCTTGTTCCCATTTTTGGGTCATTCGAGGGAGGTGCTCAGCACAACGAACAAGGCAATCGGACTATAATGCATTATCACTCTCACTTAGCCGTAGAATTCTGTAATTTTGAATTTCGGCGAACCCCTAGTATTCGGAAGGCCGAATTCGGGGCGCTATACACGCCTTAAGCCGGACAGGGCCGACTCCTCGCTCTAAGTGGCATAAGTCTTTAGGGACTTGAAACCTCTCAAACAGTGACCAGTCTCTTGCCTTATCATGACAGTTAGTTTTAGCTTTCTCTACTGAGGTGCTTAGCCCAGCAGAACCGGGGCACAATCGCAGTAGTTCTCCCAGTGCCACCTTAGCCGATATAGCGGAACGTAAGGTACCAAAACATGGGAGCCGGGCAAACCCAACTATTGACCCAAGACATGATTCGGAGCTGATGCATATAATGCTATAAGTTCGGGGTGCCGCACTGTCGAAAGTGTTTGGACTTCTCATGTCGTATTATGGGGTATGCTTAAGCCCCTAGCGTATTGGCCATACCAGAGTGTACGGGTGCTAGATGTCATGAATGAATGTATATATATAGAAAGGAAGAATGCAATAATAGTCTTAATGCTAGGCATTGTTTATTCAAAAAGGTGCGTTAAAGCAGAATGATACAAGTAGTGCGATAAGCAAAAGGTAGGATTGTTTGACATGTCCCTTCCAAGGGCAAGCTGAGGAATAGTATTAAAGCAAATATTTCACTTGTTATCGTAATCCACCTGGGAGTTCCGTGGTGTGACGTAGCTTTCTGCCTCCTTGGTTGCTGCATCATGTGTTCGGCAATCATGTTGCGGGACAGGGTTTCCAGAGATTAAAGTCCTGAAAGAGAAAAATAACAAAGCGGGAATCCCCTAGTGCGGTTTAAGCCGCGACTTGGAGCGTGCTGCAGTCGTGCCCCCTCCCTGCCTATGCCCATGGTATTTTTATTGCGTAATTATGTACGCGTGGCACGGATTTCGCCATTTGGCTGGGACCGGGGTGGGGGCCGCATTGCTATGCGAGCTCGGAACGTGCCAGGCGGTCTAGTTGCCGATTACTCCGGGCACGCTTGAAGGTGTCCGGGTCCTTGATCGCCGATCTAGTGGATTGCCTTAAGAGGCTGCTTTGCGCTTCTGCTGCGAGGGCCGCAGTGTGCTCCTCCGTGCGGAGAGAGCGCTCTGTGTTTCCATTGACTGTGATGACCCCCGAGGTCCTGGCATCTTTAGCTTGAGATATGCATAATGTGGTACCGCATTGAATCTTGCAAATGCGGTTCGCCCCAGCAGTGCATGGTAGCCACTGCAGAACGGGACTATGTCGAAGATTAACTCTTCGCTTCGGAAGTTATCCGGGGATCCGAAGACCAGTTCCAGTGTGACTGAGCCTATGCAATGGGCCTCTACACCTAGTATGACGCCTTTAAAGGTCGTTTTTGTGGGTTTGATCCTTGAGGGGTCTATGCCCATTTTGCGCACTGTGTCTTGGTAAAGCAGATTCAGGCTGCTGCCGCCATCCATAAGGACTCGAGTGAGGTGAAATCCGTCAATGATTGGGTTTAGGACCAGTGCAGCGAATCTGCCATGACAGATACTAGTGGGATGGTCCCTTCGATCGAAGGTGATCGAACATGAGGACCATGGGTTGAACTTTGGGGCGACTGGCTCCAACGCATATACGTCCCTGAGCGCACGCTTCCGCTCCCTCTTGGGGATGTGGGTTGCGTATATCATGTTCACCGTCCGCACTTGTCGGGGAACCTCTTCTGTCCTCCGGTGTTCGCCTGCCGGGGCTCCTCCTCGTCATCGCTATGTGATCCCTTACCTTTGTTTTCGGCATTTAACTTGCCGGCCTGCTTGAACACCCAATAATCCCTATTGGTGTGGTTGGCTGGCTTGTCGGGGTGCCATGTATTTGGCACGAGCGATCGAGTATACGGTCCAAACTGGACAGGCCCGGAGTGCTTCTTTTGAATGGCTTTTTCCGCTGACCGGGTTTAGAGCCTTTGAATCCGGCATTGACTGTCGTACCCTCGGTATTGTCATTGTTAATGCGGCGCTTATGTTTGTTGTGACGTGACCTGCCATTGCCATCCTTGGTATCCGAAGTACCATAGTTCTTTGATATGTTATTACTGCGAGCCAGCCAGCTGTCTTCTCCTGCACAAAAGCGGGTCATGAGTGTCGTGAGGGCTGCCATAGATTTCGGCTTTTCCTGGCCAAGGTGCCGGGCTAGCCATTCATCGCGGATGTTGTGCTTGAAAGCTGCTAGGGCCTCTGCATCCGGACAGTCGACGATTTGATTTTTCTTTGTTAGGAACCGTGTCCAGAATTGCCTGGCCAATTCCTCTGGATGCTGAATTATGTGGCTTAAGTCATCGGCATCTGGTGGTCGCACATAAGTGCCCTGAAAGTTGTCGAGGAATGCGGCTTCCAGATCTTCCCAACAGCCAATGGACTCTGCTGGCAAGCTGTTGAGCCAATGTGGAGCTGGTCCTTTGAGTTTGAGTGGGAGGTATTTGATGGCGTGTAGGTCATCACCGCGGGCCATGTGGATGTGCAAGAGGAAATCCTCGATCCATACCGCAGGATCTGTTGTGCCGTCGTATGATTCTATATTTACGGGTTTGAAACCCTCTGGGATTTGATGATCCATTACTTTGTCTATGAAGCATAAGGGGTGTGCGGCGCCTCTGTACTGGGATATATTGCGACGCAGCTCAAATGAGCCTTGCCCGCTGTGTTTGGCCCGGCCGGACTTACTTTTACTGTATCCGGCGTGACGATTATCGTCTCACATAGTGGCGCGCCCTCGTGATCCGTAGATCGATCTTGCATGTTTTGCTTTGTCCTCCAATATGTTTCGCAGGTCTGGCGTATTTCCCCATGCCTTTTTATTTGAATGGCGTCGAGTGCGGGCTGAGCTTTTGGCTAGAATGCCTCTTTGTCGCGGCCACGAGGTGGCCGATCAGCCGCGTCATACGTCGGGGATGTAGGTTTCGGTGCTTCCTCCTCCAGTCGGGGTAGCAACCTGCACTTTGGGTAACTCTTGGAGGGGCGTTCGAGTTTATATTCCTCAGCCGCCAGGACTTCAGTCCATCTGTCAGCTAGCAAATCTTGATTAGCTTGAAGCTGCTGCTGCTTTTTCTTAAGGTTATTTTCCGTGGCTATAAGCCTGCGCTTGAAGCGCTCTTGTTCGATGGGATCCTCTGGCACGACGAATTCGTCATCATCGAGGCTTGCTTCGTCTTCGGAGGGAGGCATGTAATTATCGTCTTCCACCTCTCCATCTGCCGCTCTCTCAGGAGGGCTGGCTTCTCCATCCTCCTGCCCTAAATCCTGCTGGAGGGGATTGTTGCTGTCTTCGGCACTGTCCGGAGTGCTATTATCTCCTATGCCGGTATCACCACTTTGGCCTTGGTGGGACTTAGAGCGGCACCGCTGAGGCCGGCGCTTGGGTTGCTTCTTGGAGGGGTCATCCTCCGTTGTCTCGTCGCCATTGCCTTCTTTTGGTGTGTCCACCATGTATATATCATATGACGAGGTGGCTGTCCAGTGCCCTGTGGACAGTGGTTCCTCTTCGCCTCCCGCATCGTCGTCCATACCGTCGATGTCTTCGGAGTCGAAGTCGAGCATGTCGGTTAAGTCGTCGACAGTGGCTACTAAGTGGGTGGTGGGTGGGTGGCGAATTTCTTCGCCATTAGCATCCCAATCCTGCCGGACATAGTTCGGCCAGGATCCTCCTAACAAGGAGAGAGACCTTAATGAGTTCAGTATGTCGCCGAAGGGCGAGTGCTGAAAAATATCCGCGGAGGTAAACTCCATGATCGGCGCCCAATCGGATTCGATAGGAATGGGCGCATGCGGTTCAGAGTCTGTGGCCGGAGAAGGATCCGGCAATTTAGCAACACGGCTCTCGTGAAGGGTAAGGTCGATATTCGGCTCGATCGCCGCAGAGGATACGGCCTCCATGGCGGGGTCTATCCACCCATCCATGGATGGCGCAACTGGCTCCGAATTGAGGGTCGGAGCTGCTGCCGGTGCGATTTCTTGAACACTGTCCAATGGTAGAGCTAGATCGTGCTCATCGGGACCGTGTGGCGCACAAGGCAGGGGCTCGCATCCGTCGAAGATCAAGTCCCTGCGGATATCGGCCGTGTAGTTTAAGCTTCCAAACCTGACCTGGTGGCCAGGGGCATAACTTTCGATCTACTCCAGATGGCCAAGCGAGTTGGCCCGCAGTCCGAAGTCGCCGAACACAAAGATCTGTCCGGGGAGAAAAGTCTCACCCTGGACTGCATCGCTATCGATGATCGTAGGAGCCATCGAGCCTAACGGCGACGACATAGAGGAACTCTCAATGAAAGCACCAATGTCGGTGTCAAAACTGGCGGATCTCGGGTAGGGGGTCCCGAACTGTGTGTCTAAGGCGGATGGTAACAGGAGGCAGGGGACACGATGTTTTACCCAGGTTCGGGCCCTCTTGATGGAGGTAAAACCCTACGTCCTGCTTGATTTATTCTTGATGATATGAGTATTACAAGAGTTGATCTACCACGAGATCGGAGAGGCTAAACCCTAGAAGCTAGCCTATGGTATGATTGTATGTTGTCCTACGGACTAAAACCCTCCGGTTTATATAGACACCGAAGGGGGCTAGGGTTACACAAGGTCAGTTACAAGGGAGGAGATATACATATCTGTATTGCCTAGCTTGCCTTCCACGCCAAGTAGAGTCCTATCCGGACACTGGACGAAGTCTTCAATCTTGTATCTTCATAGTCCAATAGTCCGGCCAAAGGATATAGTCCGGCTGTCCGGAGACCCCCTAATCCAGAACTCCCTCACCTATCCAGGCAGGTAATCCACACCCCGACCCCCATCCTCCTTCTCCTTCCACATCCCACATGCCCCGACCGCTAGCGCAACACCTTCCACCCAAATCACCGACTCCTCCACCAAATAAGCGCCGCCCTAAGCCATGGTGCGTGCAGTATAATCAGGATCTCAAGGACCATTTGGCAGCGGAGAAGCAAATCCCGGCCCCATGCATGGATGAGGTTGCGATGGCTGCTATTCGTGTCGACCCCCAGATCTTGGAGGAGCACCTCACCGTTGAGACCACCGTCGATGCCTCGCGCGCCGACGGCACGACCTGGTTGGCTGTTTGGTTCAATTCTGCAATGCGATGTTCAATTGTTCTGGGTGCATTCTTTTATTGTATACCATGCGAGAAATAAATCTAATTTGGTTGTACTAAATACATGAGAAACAAATACAATAGCTATATTTCCATGTTGCAAAGCATGCTTGGTTTGGTTAACTGTCTGATCTTCTATTAGGAGTATGTTATATTGTGCAATGTGGTGCTCAGTTAATGTTTGGTTTATTTGTTGTGGTGTTTAGTTAACTGTTTTGTTTGGTTCAATTCTGCAATGCGATGTTCAATAGTTGTGGGTGCATTTTGTTATTGTATACCATGTGAGGAATAAATTGAATTTGGCTATAGTAAATACATGACAAAAAAGTACAATTGCTATATTTCCAAGTTGTTAAGCATGCTTGGTTTGCTTAACTGTCTGATCTTCTATTAGGAGTATGTTATATTGTGCAATGTGGTGCTCAGTTAATGTTTGGTTCATTTGTTGTGGTATTTATCTAACTGCTTGGTTCGATTCTACACTGCGATGTCCAATTGTCGTGGGTAGAATTTTGCATTTTTGTGCATGTGAGGAATAAATCGAATTTGGCTACACTTAATACATGAGAAACATATACAAGTGCTATATTTCCTAGTTCTTAATCATGCTTGGTTTGGATAAATGGGTTTTCCATGTGGCTTGAATTAATCTGATGAATCTGCAATGTGCTTATTTTTCATCTACATATTTTACTAATAGCATGTGAATTCTTACTTAACCTGATGACTAACTACCTTATATGTGTTGCAGGGAAACAATGGGAAGCACTGAGGTTTACAATCGAGGTTAGCACGTGCATGGTCCGTTGTCTAATAGCACATTATTGGGAAATTGCAGGAACCATTCTAATATTTACGTTTTTAACAATTTGGTCTTGCACGTGTAGGTCCTGCTGTCAGAGGTTTTGACCCACTATTCGACCCTTTTTGGATATGGGGAAATGAGTTGTCCATGAATATCAGTCAAGTCAAGAAACTTAGAAAGATTGTTAGGATAAAGAAATTAGCGACAAAAAACAATAAGATCTTTGTCTGCACAATGAAGAAGACATTAGTTCACTACATTATGGTACTAACTATTATACCTTGCCTTTTTTATTCCTTTGCCCCATTTCCAATATAGAGAAGATATTTATGCACATCCTTGTTTTCAGGCCATTCCAAAGAAGTTCACTGATGATTACGTCTCAAACCACCTGTATGGTTAGGAGGCGAGGAAGGTATTCATACAACACCCACGGTTCAATATTGAAATGTTCCCGAAGAGGACGAAGGATGAACGGTCAATTATCCACAGGCACTGGCCTGAAGTTACAAAGACCTTCAACATCAATGAAGGCTCAATATTCGCCTTCTGCTTCAGCAGTTTTCCAGATGAGATACATCTGTCTATGTATCGTCTATGATGCTAATTTAGAAACATTATAGATGTTGCATGTGAAACTTGGTCCTGGTGTAGTTATGTAATGGGGTAGCTGAGTGCTGAAGCTATATGATGTTGTACTCTGATGTATTTCAATTATGAAAATGAAATATATTGTGCGCTTAATATGAAATGTCAATTAGATTAATAAATGGATTATGAATAATCGGATAATTAGCCTGATAATTGGTTTTTTTATTGCAAATAGTTATTGAGAAAACACCGTGTGCGATGCATTCAATAACGCACACGGTTTCTAGGAATAAACCGTGTTAGATTAATGAACAATCACACACGACATCCTCATGAAAATAGTTTGCGTTAGGCCACTTGGCGCAAACGTTTACCACATAAAAACTGTGTGTGATGGATAGCCCTTGAGACACAGTTTCTTCTAGGCACCGTGTGTGATGAATTCAATAACGCAAACGATAAAATTGTTAATACCGTGTGCAATGGAAATGCTATCACAAACGATTTAACCGGGAAAATTGTGTGTGAAGTACTTGCGAATAGAAATGTTTAGTGCTGGCTGACTGTGTGGGATGTACTTACGACCGGAAATGATTTCGCTAGTATAATTGTATTTTTTAGCACTAATGTACGTATTTCTGTATTTGAGTGCTCGCCGGCCGCACACGACCTCATTTTGCCGAGCGCGTGTGCCAAGAGGGCATATCCCCGAAGGTTTCTGGGTCGTGTGGGAAGGACCCCCCCCCTATCGCCCACACTCACTTGGCGACGGTTCCAAATGTCGTCGCGGAAAGGGGTTAAAAATCGTTTGTTTGGCACCTCGTTGTACTAGTGACCCCTCACCGCCTCGCGAGCAGTACGAGCACGCAAAAGAGAAATTTATTTTGAATATTAGAGATGGCACATACAAATTTGCTTAGAATAGAAAAAATAATACCGCATATAGGTAGGTATAGTGGACTCATGTGGCAAAACTGGTTTAAAGGGTTTTGGATGCACAAGTAGTAATTATACTTAGTGCAAAATGAAGGCTAGCAAAAGATTGAGAAGTGGCCAACCAAGAAACGAATAATCTCATAAGCGAGCATTAAGCATAATTAACACCAAATAATGCACCACAAGTAGGATATAATTTCATTGCATGACTATTGACTTTCATGCTTGCATAGGGAATCACAAACCTTAACACCAATATTCTTACTAAAGCATAATTACTCATCAACATGACTCACATATCACATCATCATATCTCAAAACTATTACTAAGAATCAAGTTTATTTTGTCCAATGATCTTCATGAAAGTTTTTATTATATCCTTCTTGGATATCCATCACTTTGGGACTAATTTTCATGTGTTGCTTTTGATAAGCTCAAACAAATATAAGTGAAGATCATGAGCATAAAATATCTTTCTCTCAAATTAATTTAAGTGGAGCAAGAGCGAATTTCTTGAAAATTTTACTAACTCTCAAATAAATCTAAGTGAAGCAAGAGAGCATTTCTTCAAAAATTCTAAAGCACACCATGCTCAAAAATATATAAGTGAAACACTAGAGCAAATCCATAGCTCATAAAAATTTAAGTGAAGCATAAAGAGCAATTCTAACAAGTCATGGCATAATTTTGGCTCTCTCAAATAGGTGTGTCCAACAAGGAATCACGACTTTAAAACATAGAATAAAACAAGCAAAGACTCATATCATACAAGACGCTCCAAGCAAAACACATAGTATGTGACGAATAAAAATAAACCTTCGAGTAAAATGCCGATGGTCCTTAGAAGAAAGAGGGGATGCCACTCCAGGCATCCCCAAGCTTAGTTGCTTGATCTCTTTGGATAATAGCTTGGGATGCCGGGGCATCCCCAAGCTTAGGCTCTTCTTACTCCTTATTGCTTCATCCATCGTAAGATAACCCAAAACTTGCAAACTTCAATCACACAAAACTCAACAAAACTCAACAAAACTCAACAAAACTCAACAAAACCATCGTGAGATCCGTTAGTATAAGAAAGCAAATCACTACTATAAGTGCTATAGAAAACCAATTCATATTTTGTTCTTGCATTATATCTACTGTATTCCAATTTTTCTATGGCAAAAACTCATCAAAGAAAACCATAGAATCATCAAAACAAGCACACAACACAAAGAAAACAGAATCTGTCAAAATCAGAACAGTCTGTAGCAATTTGGATATTTCAAATACTTTTGTAACTCCAAAAACTCTGAAAATTAGGACGGCCTGGGCAATTTTTATATTAATCTTTTGCAAAAAATAATTGGTGTTTTATCGCTCTCTGGTTAGAAACGAGAACTGTTTTCGCGAGCGCAAAAGTTTCTGTTTTTCAGCAAGATCAAACAACTATCTCCCAAGAAGATCCTAAAGACTTTACTTGGCACAAACACTAATTAAAGCACAAAAAACACAATCATAACAGTAGCATAATTGTTCTAACACTCAAGAATAGAAGGCTAAAAGCAAAAATAATTTGTATTCATTGGGTTGCCTCCCGACGAGCGTTATCGTTTCACGCCCCTAACTAGGCATAAAGCAAAGGATCTAAGTTTTGTCATCTTTGTTTCGAGATCCATAAGATGCCCTCATGTTTGTGGGCTAATTCTTGTTCTAGGGAAATGTTCCATACCCTTCCTCAAAGGAAACTGGAACTTAATATTGCCTTCTTTCATATCAATCACGGCATCGATAGTGCGTAAAAATGGTCTACCAAGAATAATTGGACAAGATGGATTGCAATCAATATCAAGAACAATAAAATCTATGGGCACATAATTCCTATTTGCAAGAATAAGAACATCATTAATTCTTCCCATATGCTTTTCAATAGTAGAATTCGCCAAGTGCAATTTTAAAGAACATTCTTCAGTATTAGTAAGACCAAGCACATCACATAAAGATTTCAGAATTGTAGAAACACTAGCACCCAAGTCACACAATGCAAAACACTCATAATTTTTAATATTGACTTTGATACGAGGTTCCCATTCATCATGTAATCTTCTAGGAATTGAAACTTCTAATTCCAATTTTTCTTCTAAAGCTTCGATAATAGCATCAACAATATGTTTAGTAAAAGCTTTATTTTGTTCATAAGCATGGGGTGAATTTATCATGGATTGCAACAAAGAAATACAATCAAGCAAAGAGCAACTATCATAATTAAAGTCTTTGTAATCCAAAAGAGTGTGCACATCACTAGTTAAAGTTCTGACCTCTTCAAACCCACTTTTATCAATTTTCTCAACAGGATTTTCACCCTCGAATTATCGGGACGCCTTTTAACTAAAGTTGACTCTTCTCCAGTCCCTTTTTCATCAATCTTAACTTTACTGAACAAGGAATCAATAGAAGAAACACCAATCATTTTAAGATCTTCCTCACTTTTGTGAAAAATAATCACTAGAAAACGCTTTTTCTAAAAATTCTCTTCTAGCTCTAAGCATAGCGGTTCTTTTCTTACTTTCATCCATAGAAACATAGAGAGATTTAATTGATTCCTCAACCTTAGGCACAAAAAATTTCATCTTGAGATTTTGTACATCATGAGAAATTCTATCAACACTTCTAAACAAATCATCAATCTTATTTAACTTTTCTTCTATGGTAGTGTTGAAAACTTTTTGCGTGTTGATAAATTCTTTAATATTATTCTCAAGATCTAAGGTGTTCCTATTATTATTATAAGAAGGCACTTTTACTAGCAACCAATTTCATAAGAGCATCAACTTTTTCACTCAAAGAAGAAATTTCTTCAACCGGATTAATTTTTTTACTAGTAAGAGCTCTTTCGGTATGCCATTGTGAATAATTGGTCATGATATTATCAAGCAATTTGGTGTCTTCACCCAAAGTAATTTCCATAAAAGTACCACCCGCGGCGGAATCTAAAAGATTACAAGAAACAAAAATCAATCCCGCATAAAAAAATGTATGATCATCCAAAGATTTAACCCATGAGTTGGGAAATTACTTAGCATCATTTTCATCCTTTCCCAAGATTGTGCAACATGCTCATGTTCAAGTTTCTTGAAATTCATGAGCTGGGTTCTAAGGGAAATAATTTTTGCGGCCGGAAAATACTTAGTGATAAAAGAATCTTTGCACTTATTCCAAGAATCGATACTATTGCGAGGCAAAGAAGAGAACCAAATTTTTGCAGAATCACGCAAAGAAAACAGAAATAATTTCATCTTCACAACATCATTGTCCACATTTTTTTTCTTTTGCATATCACATAATTCCACGAAGGTATTAAGATGGGATGCGACATCCTCATTAGGAGTACTGGAAAATTGATCTTCCATAACAAGATTCAGGAAAGCAGTATTAATATCACAAGACTCCGCACTAGTGGCGGGAGGAGCAATCGGAATGCCAATAAAATCATTGTTGTTGGTATTTGAGAAGTCACACAACTTGGTGTTCTATTGAGTCATGATGACTATGCAACAAGATTGCACTCAAAAACATATCCGGCAAGGAAACGGCGAACAAAAAAGAGGGCGAATGAATCGGCAAATTTTTGTGAATTGGGGGAGAGGAAAACGAGAGGTAAATGGAAAATAATGTAAATTGCGAGGAGATGAGATTTGTGATTAGGAACCTGGTATATGTTGAAGATCCTCCCTGGCAACGGCGCCAGAAATTCCTTTTGATGCGGCTTGAAGCTACGTCGGTATTTCCCCAAAGAGGAAGGGATGATGCAGCACAGTGACGGTAGGTATTTCCCTCAGTGATGAAACCAAGGTTATCGAACCAGTAGGAGAACCAAGCAACACTACGTAAATAGCACCTCCACACAAATAACAAATACTCGCAACTCAACGTATTAAAGGGGTTGTCAATCCCTTTTGGGTAACGGCACCAGAAATTGGCAAATGGACATGAGAGAGTTGTAAATATTGATAGATCGAATGCCAAATAAAATAAATTGCAGCAAGGTATTTTTATATTTTTGGTTTAATAGATCTAAAATTAAAAGCAAAGGAAAATAGATCGCAAAGGCAAATAATATGAGAAAGAGACCCGGGGGCCATAGGTTTCACTAGTGGCTTCTCTTGAGAAAAATAGCACAAGGTGGGTAAACAAATTACTGTTGGGCAATTGATAGAATTTCAAATAATCATGACAATATCCAGGCAATGATCATTATATAGGCATCACATCCAAGAATAGTAGACCGACTCTTGCCTGCATCTACTACTATTACTCCACACATCGACCGCTATCCAGCATGCATCTAGTGTATTAAGTTCATGGAGAAACGGAGTAATGCAATAAGAATGATGACATGATGTAGACAAGATCTATGTATGTAGAAATAGACCCCATCGTTTTATCCTTAGTAGCAACGATACATACGTGTCGATTCCCCTTATGTCACTGGGATCAAGCACCGTAAGATTGAACCCACTACAAAGCACATCTTCCCATTGCAAGATAAATAGATCAAGTTGGCCAAACAAAACCCAAATATCAAAGAAGAAATATGAGGCTATAAGCAATAATGCATATAAGAGATCAAAGAAACTCAAATAACTTTCATGGATAAAAAAAGATCTGATCATAAACTCAAAGTTCAACCGATCCCAACAAACCACCCCAAAAAGAGTTACATCATATGGATCTCCAAGAGACCATTGTATTGAGAATCAAACGAGAGAGAGGAAGCCATCTAGCTACTAACTACAGACTCGAAGGTCTACAAAGAACTACTCGCTCATCATCGAAGAGGCACCGATGGAAGTGGTGAACCCCTCCGTGATGGTGTCTAGATTGGATCTGGTGGTTCTGGACTCTGGGGTGGCTGGAATTGATTTTGGTCGACACCCCTAGGGTTTCTGGAATATTGGGGTATTTATAGAGTAAAGAGGTGGTCCAAGGGGCAACCGAGGTGGGCACAAAGCGTGCCCTGGTTGGTTGTGCTCCCCTTGGAGCAGCCCCCAGGTGCTTCTTCGGCCCATTGATTGTCTTCTGGTCCAAAAATAATCCACAAAAATTTTCGCTGCATTTGGACTCCGTTTGGTATTGATTTTCTGTGATGTAAAAACATGCAAAAAACAACAACTGGCACTTGGCACTATGTCAATAGGTTAGTACCAAAAAATGATATAAGATGACTATAAAAATGATTATAAAACATCCAAGATTGATAATATAATAGCATGGAACAATCAAAAATTATAGATACGTTGGAGACGTATCACCAGGCAAGCAAACCCTCCTTGATCACTCCGGTACAATCCCACTCTCTTGCTCCCGCTCTCTTTTACTACATTAGGACAACAACGATTCAACTGTTACATGTTGCGGTAGTTGAACCCATTCCTCTGCATGACATGTCTTTGCCACAGTAAATAGTTGAAACCCACTAGCATGAGTAGGATTTGTTTGAGCCATGATGTGCCTACTCATTCATGCTTGCTTGTTATGCCTACTATGCTTAGAGTTGTGTCAGGTCTGATTCATCTGGGATGCATTGGAATGGTGTTGAACATGTCCTGCTGTTGATAGCTAAGTGTGTGAACATGATTTGGTAAAGGTAGCGATGAGAGGCCATGTAGGAGTACATGGTGGGCTGTACCATTGGGCCGTCCTCAGGAACTGAGTTCTATGTTTGTGATCCAAGATAGTTACTACCACGCAGGCTCCGGGAACTCCAAGCTCTCTTGACTTATTAATCGCCTTGATCTCTGTCCAGGAGTTGCAACTAGTTTCTGGTGTTTGTAGGTAGTGCTAGTAGTCTACCAAGTGGCACCTGGTACAAGTGGGCTTGGGAAAGACTAGGCACAGTGGCACAGTGTACCAAGTGGCACCCAGATGGTGGGCTTGGGAACCCTGCTCACATCGTTTGGGGCCATGATGGAAACTTCGGTCGGACTTCCTTTGCGGGTTCAGCCTCGGATACATGATAAACATGGACTAGAGACTTGTGTGGTTAGTCAAGTCATGACCGACACCCTCGTTGGGCTTCCTCTTGAAGGTTGTCGAGTACATGTCGTGTAAACGGCGGTAAGTGGATATGGACCACTTGGAACGCTTACATTGTTCATAGATAACTGGAAGTGGATACTCTAAAATGCGCAACATAAGCATGAGTGTTATGGATGGCCTTCCCATAGGGAGACGGGAGCGGATCCATAGTGGTGTATTGATATGGTGAATATGTGGATTCGTGTGCGCCACCTCAAAGAAATTACTTGTTTTTTAGTTTAGGATAGCCACCTCAAAGAACTCCACCACCCCTTTGTTGGTACTGATGCATAAGTAGATAGTTCTGGTGTAAGTCTTGTTGAGTACATTTGTACTCACATTTGCTTAATTTATGTTTTTGCAGAGAGACTCAGTCTCACTAGTAGTTTTTCGAGGGCTTCGACAATTAGCTTGGGAATTCCAAACAGAGGTTTGGCTCCTTTGGAGGGTCTAGTAGATAGACATGCTTTCTAGCCTTCTTTCTTTTCAGATGTCTGTACTCAGACATGTTTATGCTTCCGCATGTGCTTGTTGCTTGTATGACTTGAATGCTGGGTCATGACACCCATGTTTGTAATATCTGGCTCCTCGGAGCCTATTGAATAAATACTTTGAGTCGTAGAGTTTTGTAGTGATGCCATGTTGTATTTACACATATCGAGCATATTGTGTGTATGTTATTACAATGCTTGGTATGTGTGGGATCCGACACCTAGTTGTTTATTCTTGGTAGCCTTCCTTATGGGGAAATGTCTCCTAGTGCTTGCACTGAGCCATGGTAGTTCGCTACTGCTCCGGAACACTTAGGTTGGCCGGCATGCATCCTTCTTTGTTCATGTGTCTGTCCCTTCGGGGAAATGTCACGTGTTGTTCCTTCAAGTCCTTGTAGCTTGCTACGACTTGGATTCATACGTTGATGACTGACATGTTCATTGCTGGGTTACGTATGCATGTCCTTGTAAGTTTTTGCCACCTTGGGTTTACGACTAGTCATGTCGGCTCAGGTTCTCTGTCATATGGATGCTAGCGACACAATCATATAAGTGAGCCAAAAGGTGGAAACGGTCCAGGCCAAGGTAAGGCTGCAGTCATGGGAATACCGTGCGTGAGGCCACAAAGTGATATGATGTGTTACCTGCTAGATCGGTGTGACTTAGGATCGGGGTCCTGACAGGGATCTTGTGGCGTACCTGGCTGAAGTTCTTGATGTACTTGCAGAGGGTCTTGCCTGGGCGCTGCCGCACACGCCGGAGGTCATTAATGGTGAGGGGGTGATCACGTGTGTCCTTGAAGTTAGTGATGAACTGGTCGCAGAGCTCGCCCCATGAAGAGATCTACCCCTCAGGCAGGTTCATGAGCTAGGAGCACGCGCCGTCCTTAAGGGCCATGGGGAACCAGTTCGCCATGACCTTGGCGTCGCAGTTCGCTGCCTCAATGCTCAACACATAGAGATAAAGGAACTCCACGGGGTCAGGGACACTGCGTAGCATGGTGGCAGCTTCGGCTTGAACTTGGTGGGCCAGACCACCCGACGCAACTCACGGGTGAAAGCTCGGCAGCCCATGTTGCTTGAGGGAAGACCACGCGCGAGGGCAGCACGATTCTGATGCCCGGCCGCTGCGACCTCTTGGATGATTCGGTCTTGGCGTTGGCGCTATTGCTCGAGGAGCACACGCGCATCAAACGGCACACGGTGGACGATCTTGAAGCTGGCCTCATCTCGAACCAGTGGAGGTGCTCCGTGGGATGGGTCACAAGGACACACATCGCAGCCGGGCCCGCTGAGGTCGCCGCGTAGGGGAGGCGGCGGAGGTGCCCCGTGCGCCACGTGCCAGCGCACCATGGTGGAGGGTGGAGCATGTGAGAGGGTGCTGGGCATCTCCGGCAGCGTTGACGAGCTCGGTGATGCGGCCAAGCCAGGCGTCGTAGCCGGCATCAGCCAGGCGATAGCGGACCAGCTCACGTGCCATGAGCAGCGCGACCTGCACATTTGGCGGCCCACGGCGGGCGAGGAATGAAGAGGCGGTAGCGGTGCGGCCGTCAGGCTGCGCGGAGGGGGTGCATGGAGGAGTCCTACTGCTCGTGGGCAGTAGGGTCACTAGCGGCGGCTCTAGCAGGGCGGCGGCGGTAGTTATGGACCACATGCACCGTCTGGGCGATGCACCCTGCCCGGCGCTAAGCGCGCTCGTGGTGAGCATCAGCCATGGAGCTTGGTGGAGCAGAAGGCAACGAAGCGGAAGAACGGCGATGCACCCCTACCAGGCGTGCCAAATGTCGGAATCGGGGCTCCGGGGACCACAAAGTTTCGAACTCTAGGGTGCACTCGTTCCTACCACCCTATTCCTTTTTGTTGCCTACCAAGGCGAGGCTACGGCGAGAGCAAGCTAGCGGGAGCGGGCCAGAGACACGATAGTTACTCAGGTTTGGGCCACCTTGCGGTGTAAAACCCTACTCCTGCTTGGTGGTTGGATTGCACTGGCGAGAGAGCTCAAGTACAAGGGTTAGGGGGAAGAATGGTCGACCTCCTTTACGACAGCACCCTGCCCTCCTTTTATACATGCCTTGGTCCTCTTCCCCTGACAACATAGGCAGGAGGGGAGGCCACACAACAGCAATTTGAAGGGGGCAGGGGCGCAGTCTATCCTGACAAAAGGTGGTCTTTGCCCGCAAAGCCTCCATCCATGATGCGTCGGTGGGCTCGGTGATGACCTCTGCCCTACGCACCCGTCGTCTTGGTCCTCTTGCACCGATCAGGCAACCTTGGGTGTCAGTGTCAAAACCGGCGGATCTCGGGTAGGGGGTCCCAAACTGTGCGTCTAAGGTGGATGGTAACAGGAGGCGGGGGACACAATGTTTACCCAGGTTCGGGCCCTCTCGATGGAGGTAATACCCTACTTCCTACTTGATTGATCTTGATGATATGCGTATTACAAGAGTTGATCTACCACGAGATCATAGAGGCTAAACCCTAGAAGCTAGCCTATGATTATGATTGTTCTTGTCCTACGGACTAAACCCTACAGTTTATATAGACACCGGAGGGGGCTAGGGTTACACAAAGTCAGTTACAAGGGAGGAGATCTACATATTTGAATTGCCAAGCTTGCCTTCCACGCAAAGGAGAGTCCCACCCGGACATGGGACGAAGTCTTCAATCTTGTATCTTCATAATCCAACAGTCCGGCCAAAGGATACAGTCCAGCTGTCCGAGGACCCCTAATCCAGGACTCCCTCAGTAGCCCCTGAACCAGACTTCAATGACGATGAGTCCGGCACGCAGATTGTCTTCGGCATTGCAAGGCGGGTTCTTCCTCCGAATACTCCATACAAGATTTCGAACGTAAGGATAGTGTCCGGCTCTGCAAAACAAATTCCACATACCACCGTAGAGAGTATAATATTTACACAAATCTAATTTGCTGACAACTTTTCATAACGTGACATCACGCCATGGCCCGGTCATTATTTGAACTGTTTTTCTCAATCAGCTACTGCACATATTGTGAGGCGGTTTTCTTGGCACGTCTTGTCGAAGAAGAGATCGTGTCCCCTTATCACGTGATTCTCATCAATACGGGTGCGGGTAACCCAACCGCGCCATCAATCACGGCGCTTGGGGAATAAGCGAGATTACCAGGCGGGTGGGGAGGCGCACAGTTTCTTCCGCCCTTATAAAGGGACAAGGACTCCTCCTTTTCACCCACGCCTTCTTCTTCCCTGCCCATCCATTCTCGCGCACTCGAGCTCCAGCGCCCGAGTTCGCATTTTCTCCGTAAAACCACTCCAAACATGTCCGGAGCAGGAGGCAAGTGGATGGTCTCCTCCGTTACGGAGGAGAACATTACGAAGCTCCGGGAAGCCGGATACCTGGCCGCAGATATCACGCACCGGCTCCCAGACGCAGGGCAGATCGTCCCTACCCCCGGACCCCACGAAACGGTTGTATTCCTTACCCATTTCGTCCGCGGGCTGGGATTTCCCCTCCACCCATTTGTCCGCGGGCTCATGTTCTACTACGGGCTGGACTTCCACGATCTGGCCCCCAATTTCATCCTCAACATCTCGGCGTTTATCTCGTGTGCGACGCCTTCCTCCACATCAAGCCCCACTTCAGCCTGTGGCTGAAGACCTTCAACGTTAAACCAAAGGTGGTGGTCGGCCAGCAAGCAGAGTGTGGAGGCGCCATGGTGGGCAAAATGCCCAACGTCACCTGGCTCAAAGGCTCCTATGTGGAGACCGTGAAGGGGTGGAAATCGGGGTGGTTCTACATCACCGAGCCGCGTGACACCAACTGGGTGGCGGCCCCCGAATTTTGATCTGGCATCCCCATGCGGCTCACCTCCTGGAAAGAGAAGGGCCTATCCTGGGGTTCATCGGTGGAGCTGACCAGACTCCAGAACTGTGTTAAAAACATGATAAGCAAGAAAATCAAGCTTCTCAACGTGGTCCAGGTCACGCTCTTCCGCCTGATCCTCCCATGTCAAAGACGGGCATTCAATATGTGGGAGTTTGACCCGGCTAAGCACCAGACGCTGCGAGAGCTCTTCGACACGACACACCAGGACATCTGGAAGGTGCTATTCAAGTCCGCCGAGGTACCTCCTCCCCTTACCGAGGATTGCGGACTCAGCGCAAAGCGTCATGCCAATCCGGTAAGCTCCTTATATCTCATAAGATGTTTCTTTCCTCGGTATAATCATGCAGGGGATCTAAACCTCCACGCCATTTAACAGGAGTGGGTCGCGATAGCGGAGCAGATCGATTGTCCGGCCCCACTGCCCGAGGATCCAGCAAGGGCTCTCTTAATGGAGATGCTGGTTCTGGTGCACTATGAGGCGCTGGAGAAGAAGGCCAAGAAGAAGGCCACGGGGACCAGGAAAGGTCTCCGGCGCAAGGTCGTATCGGACTCATCGACCGATAACACCGAGGCGCCCTCCTCCCACGAAAACGAGGAGGATGAAGAGGAAAGTTCTCCCCCCCCCCCCAGCCGGGGGAGATAAGAAAAGGAAGGCCGCCCCGTCAGGGGAGGCCGAAGGGTCCAAGAAGGGGAAGACTCTCCTTACAGACTGCTCCACGGGGCCGCTTTTAGCGACGAGGAGTGGTTACCCGGGGACAAGCCCCTAGCGAAGTCGTAAGTATCCGGATACCATAATAGTACTTGGTATGTTTTATGTTATTGCTTCTTATCATGCCGAACATGATGATGCAACCCATCCAAAGCCCATATCGACGTATCCTCTTCGGATGAGTCTTTGGGCCTGTCGGAGATGAACGGCGATTTACTCCCGACCGCCTCCTCCACCCGTCCTACAGACGACGTCGAGGTGTTGTCTCAAAGGGTACTGAACCAAGGGGAGATAGTTCCGGAGGCGCCCCAAGGCGACATTCCGGACGCTGGGCGCACGGGGCAAGACTCCCATGGGTTCTAATGTCGGGGGCAGCAAGTCTAGCCACCAGCCGAATGTTGCGTTGGAACCTCCAGTGGTTCCGGATTCTGTCAGGCGACCCCTCGCCAAGGGGGACAAGCCGTCTGTGTTGATGGCCTCTGTCCATCTAGAGGCATCGAACAATTTGCTGGAAGCGCTTCGCGGCGCTTCCATTGACTAAGAGCACCGCACTATCATGAGTGCGGTGGTCAAGAAGGTTCGGTCCATCAAAAGCGGACTGACTGAAGCCTGTGCCGGCCTCCTAACAGGCTTTGAGGTAAGTAATCAAATTATGAGAAAATGTTACAGCATAGACAGTAGCCCCTGATGCTCTGTTTGGTGTCCTCAAAGAAAGGCCGAACAGAGGATCAAATAATAATCACGGGAGTCTAATCAAAATATGTCTATGTGAATAAGCAGGCTTCACTGCTGGCCGCTGCCGCTCACACGGCGAAGGTCTCCACACTGAAGCGGGACCTTGAGCGGTCCGAGGAAGAGCTCGGCCTTACCAAGAGGCAGCTCGAAGAGAACAAAGGTAAGTAATATCTTGTCTGTTTATTTATAAAGAAAAAGGAAACTGGTTGTTATATCACAGGATCGTCATGAATTTTGCTAGGGGCCACGACTGAAGTGGCCACCCTGAAGAAGGCGTTGTCCAAGGCCGAAGGCAAAGCGACCAAGGAGCGTGCCGAGCATGAGAAGCAAGAGGCCCGAGTCAGCGAGGTTCAGCAAGAGCTCTAGGAGTTTGTCAAGAAGTACGAGTCCTTGGAGCGTAACTCTAAGACGTGAAGGTCCGAGATTGCGAAGGCCCTCGAGAACGCACAAAATGCTAAGGCCGATGCCCAAAAGGCCCTCCAGGAAATTGAGGCGGTCAGGAAGATAGCGGCGGGTAAGGCATTCATTATGCAAAGCAAGCATGTGAAGAAAACTTTCCTTTTACTTACCTGAATTCGAATCTCTCCAGGAGCATTCGCAGATCTACCCAGCAGTGTGTCGGATGCCGCGGAGTTCTACCGGGCCGAGGAAGGGAGCTTGATGGAGAACTTGTTCTGGTCTCAGTATACTGGGACCAAACATCCGGTGCCCTTGAGCGACCAATTGAAGCAACTGGTCGAGCTTCACAAGGCGGCCGAACTGGCCATGAAGGGCCTCATAGTCCGGATGTGGCCTGGCGAGCCCCTGCTTGGTAGCTATTTCGGCCTGGTAAGGCGGCTTGTGAACGCCTGCCCCCGATTTGAAGTCATAAAGCGGTTCGTTTGCATTGAGGGTGCGCGCAGGGCTTTTGCCCGGACGAAAGTGCACTGGGCAAATATGGATGCCGAAAAGCTGGTGAAGGAGGGGCCGCCGGAGGGCAAGGAGCATCGCCACCCCGAACAGTATTATGACAGTGTCCTGAAGGGTGCTCGCCTTGTGACAGAGGAATGTGCTAAGGATGTAATATTTGAATGAATGTACTAAGGTGATCATGTAATGTGAAACGAGTTCATGTGTGCTATGTAACGCTTGTTAATTTAAAATATTACCTTCTGTGCGGCCATTTATAAAATTTGAGAGTTGGCCAGTCGTCGGCTTCTATACCCATGTAACTAGTACTGAGGTGTTCGGGAAAAATCTGATCACTCTTTATCCCAATTTTGGGTCCTTCGAAGGAGGTGTTCAGCACAACGAACCAGGCAATCGGACTATAAAGCTTTATCACTCTCACTTAGCCATAGAAGTCTACAATTTTAAATTTTGGCGAAGCCCCTAGTATTCGGAAGGCCGAACTTGGGGCGGTATGTACGCCTAAATCGGACAAGGCCGACTCCTCGCCCGAAGCGGAAAAATCTTTAAGGATTTGAGACCTCTCGAACAGCGACCAGCTCCCGCCGCATCATGACAGTCAGTTTTTGGCTTTCTCTATTGAGGTGCTCGTCCGGAAGAACCGGGACACAATCGCAGTAGTTCTCCCAGTGCTACCTTAGACGATATAGTGGAACGTAAGGTACCAAAACATGGGAGCCAGGCAAACCCAACTATTGACCCAAGACATGATTCGGAGCTGATGCATATAATGTTATAAGTTCGGGGTGCCGCACTGTCGAAAGTGTTCGGACTTTTCATGCCGTGCTATGGGGTACACTGAAGCCCCTGGCGCACTGGTCGTATCAGGAATGTACAAGTGTGATTTGTCGTAAATAAGCAGACAAGGAAAAAGATAAAGGAATGCAATAATGAGTTGATGATGTACATTGTTATTTAAATGATACGTCAAAGCGTATGCATACATGTAGTGCAATAAGTAAAAAATAGGACTATTTGACATGTCATGTCCAAGGTCAAGCTGTGTGTGGGTATGCAAAACAGGTATATCGATCGTTATCAGATACCACCTGAGGATTCCCTTGTACGTCAAAGCTTCTTGCTTCCTTGGTGTTTCCTTCCCGTGATGGGTCCGATAATCACACGATCGAAGAGGGCCTTCAAAGAATAGGGGCCTGAAAGGAAGAAAATGTTAAAGGTATTCGGGTCCTAAAGCGGTTGGGCCACATTTGTGGGCCGTGCCATGGCTGTGCCTCCACCTATGCCCATGGTATCTTGAGTGTGTAATTATGTACGCGCGGCGCAAATTTCGCCGCTTGACTCAGACTAGGACGGAGGCCAAATTGCTAGGCGAGCTCTAAACGTGCCTGGCAATCCTCTTGCAGGGTACTCCGGACTCGCTTAAAGGTGTCCGGGGTCTTTTTCGCCGAATTGGCGGTTTGCCTCATGAGGCTGCTTTGCGCTTCTGCTGCGAGAGCCGCATTGTGCTCCTCTGTGCGGAGCGAGCATTCTATGTTTCCATTAACTGTTATAACCCCACGAGGTCCTGGCATTTTGAGCTTGAGGTATGCATAATGCGGTACCGCATTGAATCTGGCAAATGCGATTCGTCCGAGCAGTGCGTGATAGCCACTGCGGAAGGGGACGATATCGAAGAGTAACTCCTCGCTTCGGAAGTTGTCCGGAGATCCGAAGACCACTTCCAGTGTGATTGAGCCCGTGCAACATGCCTCTACACCTGGGATGACACCTTTAAAGGTGGTTTTGGTAGGTTTGAGCCTCGAGGGGTCTATACCCATTTTATGCATTGTATCCTGATAGAGCAGGTTCAGGCTGCTGCCACCGTCCATAAGGACTCGAGTGAGGTGAAATCCGTCAATGATGGGGTCAAGGACCAATGCGGCAGAACCGCCATGACGGATACTGGTGGGGTGGTCCCTGCGATCGAAGGTGATCGGACAAGAAGACCATGGGTTGAACTTTGGGGCGACTGGCTCCATCGCATAGACATCCCTCAACGCACGCTTCCGTTCCCGCTTGGGAATATGGGTTGCATATATCATGTTTACCGTTTTCGCTTGAGGAGGAAATTTCTTCTGTCCTCCTGTGTTCGGCGGCCGGGGCTCCTCCTCGTCATCGCTATGCAGCCCCTTTTCCTTGTTTTCGGCATTCAATTTGCCGGCCTGTTTGAACACCTAGCATTCTCTATTGGTGTGGTTGGCTGGTTTATCGGGGGTGCCGTGAATTTGACACGAACGATCGAGTATGCGGTCCAAGCTGGACGGGCCCGGATTGCTTCTCTTGAACGAATTTTTCCGCTGACCGAATTTAGAGCCACTGAATCCGGCATTAACTGCCGTGTCTTCGGTGTTGTCGCCGTTGTTGCGGCGCTTGTGTCTGTTGCGACGTGGATTGTTGTTGCTGTCTTTGGCATCTGAATTGCCAGGATTTCTTGATGTGTTGTTGCTGCGAGCCAGCCAACTGTCCTTGCCCGCACAAAAGTGGGTCATGAGTGTCGTGAGGGCTGCCATGGACTTCGGCTTCTCTTGGACGAGGGTTGGGCGAGCCACTCGTCGTGGATGTTATGCTTAAATGCCGCTAAGGCCTCGGCATCCGGACAGTCGATAATTTTGTTCTTTTTAGTTAGGAACCGAGTCTAGAATTGCCTGGCTGATTCCCCTGGTTGTTGGGTTATGTGACTCAAGTCACCAGCATCCGGTGGTCGCACATAAGTGCCCTGGAAGTTATCAAGGAATGCGTCTTCCAAGTTCTCCCAACTGCCAATGGAGTTTGCCGGCAGGCTATTCAGCCAATGCCGAGCCGGCCCTTTGAGTTTTAGTGGGAGGTACTTGATGGCATGTAGATCGTGACCGCGGGCCATGTGGATGTGGAGGAGGAAATCTTCAATCCATACCGCGGGGTCTGTTGTACCATCATATGATTCAATGTTCACGGGTTTAAACCCTTCTAGGAATTTGTGATCCATTACTTCGTTGGTGAAGCATAGGGGGTGTGTGGCGCCTCTGTGCCGAGCTATGTCACGACGCAGTTCATACGAGTCTTGTCTGCTGTATTCGGCCTGGCCGAATTTGCTTTTAGTATATCCGGCGTGATGGTCGTCGTCACGCGTTGGGGCGCGCCCCCGTGATCCATAGATCGATCTTGTGTGTCCTGCTTTGTTTTCCAATACGTCTCGCGGGTCCTGCGTGTTCCCCCGGGCCTTGGTGTTTTTATTTGACTGGCGACAGGGTGCGGGCTGGACTTCGGGCTGATATGCCGCTTTGTCTCGGCCACGAGGTGGTCGGTCAGCCGCATCATACGCTAGTAGTGTAGGCTTTAATGCTTCCTCCTCGAGTTGGGGTAGCAACATGCACTTTGGGTAACTTTTGGTTGGGCGCTCGAGTTCGTATTCCTCGGCTGCCAGCACCTCGGTACATCTATCCGCTAGCAGATCTTGATCAGCTTGAAGCTGCTGTTGCTTTTTCTTCAGGCTTTTTGCTGTGGCTATAAGCCGGCGCTTGAAGCGCTCCTGCTCGACGGGATCCTCAGGCACGATAAATTCTTCATCGTCGAGGCTCACCACGTCTTCGGAGAGGGGCATGTAATTTTCATCCTCTGATTCTCCATCTGTCGCCTGTTCCTTAGGGCTAGCTTGCCCATCCTCCCGCTCGAAGCCTGGCTGGAGCGGATTGTCTTCTTCTTCGGCACCATCCGCAGCGTTATTGTCTCTTGTGCCGGTATCGCTGCTTTTGCTATGGCGGGGCTTAGAGCGGCACCGATAACACCGGTTCTTAGATTGCTTCTCGAGGGGATTATCCTCCGTTGCCTTATTGCCATCGCTTTCTTTGGGGGTGTCCACCATGTATATATCATATGATGAGGTGGCTGTCCAGCGCCCTGTGGGCGGTGGTTCCTGTTCTTCTCCTGCATCGTCGTCCATACCGTCGATGTCTTCGGAGCCGAAATCAAGCATGTCGGTTAAGTCGTCGACAATGGCTATTAAGTGGGTGGTGGGTGGGGAATGAATTTCTTTGTCGTCCGCTTGCCACTCAAGCCGGACATAGTTCGGCCAAGGGTCTCCTGATAAGGAGAGAGACCTCAATGAATTTAGCAAGTCGCTCAGGGGCGAGTGCTGAAAGATATCCGCGAAGGTAAACTCCATGATCGGTGCCCAATCAGATTCGATAGGCACGGATGTAGGCGGTTCGAAGCGTGTGGCCGGGGACGAATCCAAGGGTCCGGCAACACAGGTCTCATAGCAGGTGAAGTTAGTATTCGGCTCTATCGCCGTTGGGTGCGCGGCCTCCGTGGCGGGGTCCATCCACCCGTCCTCGGACGGCACGATCTGCTCCAGATTGAAGGCCGGAGTGGCCACAGGTGTGATCTCCCGAACACCGTCCGGCGGCAGAGCTAAGTCATGCTCGTCGCGACTGTGTGGCGCACCTGACATGGGCTCGAATCCGTCGAAGATCAAGTCTCCGCGGATGTCAGCAGTATAGTTCAAGCTTCCAAACCTAACTTGATGGCCAGGGGCGTAGCTCTCGATCTGTTCCAGATGGCCAAGCGAGTTGGCCAGCAGTATGAAGCCGCCGAATACGAAGATCTGTCCGGGGAGAAAAAACTCATCCTGGATCGCATCGTTGCCGATGATCGAAGGAGCCATCAAGCCTTATGGTGACGACACAGTGGAACTCTCAACGAAAGCACCAATGTCGGTGTCAAAACCGGCGGATCTCGGGTAGGGGGTCCCGAACTATGCGTCTAAGGCGGATGGTAACAGGAGGCGAGGGACATAATGTTTACCCAGGTTCGGGCCCTCTCGATGGAGGTAATACCCTACTTCCTGCTTGATTGATCTTGATGATATGAGTATTACAAGAGTTGATCTACCACGAAATCATAGAGGCTAAACCCTAGAAGCTAGCCTATGATTATGATTGTTCTTGTCCTACGGACTAAACCCTCCGGTTTATATAGACGCCGGAGGGGGCTAGGGTTACACAGAGTCGGTTACAAGGGAGGAGATCTACATATCCGAATTTCCAAGCTCGCCTTCCACGCAAAGGAGAGTCCCACCCGGACACGGGACGAAGTCTTCAATCTTGTATCTTCATAATCCAATAGTCCGGCCAAAGGATATAGTCCGGCTGTCCGAGGACCCCCTAATCCAGGACTCCCTCATTGGGGGCTTGCTTTGGGAACCGGTAGGCTGGCCTTGCTCCTTTAGCACCAAAGGGGAAACCCTCTTCATCCGTGCTTGCTGGCACGGCCGCTGGCATCTTTCGTCATTGCATGCATCATCCACGTGAAGGCTCGAGGCCGTGCGACCGGGTTGAGCAGCCCTTGAGTTGTCCGCCTTTGAGAGGGGGCCTCGGGAGGCCGCCTCGCGACAAGGCCACACGAGGCTCCTGGTGGTGCCGCCTAAACGACTCGAGACGCCCGCTGTTGGGGGGCTCGCGAGGCAAGGGCCTCGCGAGGAGCCTTGCTCGTGGAGCTCGCTGGCGAGCCACTTGTTGGATCCTTGGACATGCGTCGTGTCCTGGGCCGATGGCAGACGAGCCTGGGTACCCTCGGTCCCATGGGCCCGAAAGTGACCCCTCAGTGGACCTCCTTCTTTGTTAGAATGGACACAAGCGGTGCCACTTGAGAAGCTCGAGCTCTGCGTAGTCTGGGTGTAAAAGAACATATGAGAAGCGAAATCATGTCCCAAACTTGTCTTGAAGTGAATTAACGTTTAATTTTTCTCTGGAGCACGAGTGACCTTTAAATTGATGAGCGCGAGTGGGTAAGGCCATGGTAGTCAGTGTCAGCCCAATCCCGATCAATGCAATGGCAGCTAGAGGCAAATGTCGGGCGCTCCCCTATTTGACGTATTTTGCATCAAATAGGCTCGCGACACATATAGTACATGGCTTCCACTGGGTCGGCCCAATTGCGTGCAACGGTGCAATGGAAACAGTAGCAAAAAAACCTGCGCGTGGAGTCAAACTCGAGACCTTTACCATTTGAAGGTGCATTGTTAGTCAATCGAGCTACTAATTACATGTCAACAAATAGTAGTCTTGATGTTTTAGAACTCATGGAAGCGTCAGATCCGAACACTTTCCAAAAAAATTCAGACATTTATTGAAAATAGTGAAAAAAACATTTAAAAGGGAATAATGCATGACAATCCGGCAAATTTTCAACAACTCAAACAAATTTTGAAATGTCAATGCTTTTTGGAAAGCGCAACACATTTTGAAATTGTGAACATTTCTTGACAAATTGATTTTGGAAATCCAAAACATTTTCAGAAAACAAGACCATTTTTTGAATTCAAGAATCAAATTTTGAAATTTAGAACAATTTGAAAATCCCAGAAAACGTTTGAAAACACAAACATTCTTTGAATACGTGAACAAAATTTTGAAAACAGAAACATTTTTGAAAACTTTGAACAATTTTTGTGAACGCGGAGAATTTTTAAAACTTCTAACAATTTTTTAAAAACACAAAATTAGTAAAATTCTGAGCTAAATTTGGAAACACAATTATTTTTGAATATTTTAAACTTTCTAAAAATTAATAAAAATAGAAAAGGAGAACAGAGGAAGAAATGAAACAGAAAAATCAAAAAAGAAAAAGAAAAGGAAAAGGAAAATAATAATAATAAAATAATAATAATAAAACAGTTTAGGAACCTTCTAGAAGGTTCCAAAAACCAATAAAACCTGGTTGGGGTCTAGGTTCCCACAACCGAAACTGAGAAGCTATGTGTGTATAGCGGGAGATAGGCCGGCTCAATTGGTCGCATGCGTGTACGATTGGTCACCTTTTGACGCAAGGTGCGTCAAATAGAGTTTTTCACACATATGGCCAACATCTTGGCTCGGGGTGCATGTGGTTGTGCAGCAGGATCCTCCGAAGAGGCTTGCCATTGCAGCTCGAACAGCCGAGAAGTTGAGGACTTGAGGGACATCCAAATGGCCATTTCTAAGAAAGCAATTAATTAAAAAGATGCGGATGAATTTATCCTTCTGATTTGACCTGATTGTAAATCAAACTTTTAACTAAGAAGACAATTAGTAAAAGAGATTCAGATAGATTTTATCCTCCTGATTTGACCTGATTGTAAAATCAAACATTTGAGTATTTGACTGTGATATATTGGACTTCCATCGATCCGGAGTGTTGAACATGTGTACATGTACGTAGGTCTGGGTCCTGTATGTAGTACCTGTTGTATCTGTCTCCCTCTGTATGTACGTGTATCTTAGGAGACAACATACCGGTCGCACCCCTTGTACCTATATATATGTGCCTAGTGCATGATCAATCAATTATCGATGCACCAAATCATTCTCTACATGGTATCTATCGCAAGTCGATCTTTCCGCTTCCGCTAACCCTAGCCGCCGCCTCGGGCCGCCGCCGCCGCCGCGATCTCCCGCCGCCACCGCCGCCCCAAGCCGCCGCCTCCACCTCTCCTCCCCGCGCGCCCTCCCTCCACCGCGCGCCTCCTTCCCCACGCCGCGCCGCCCCTCCACGCCGGGCCGCCTACCTCCCGCCGCCGCGCCGCTCCTCTCCAGTCGCGCCGCCGCCTCCCTCCCATGATCCCGCCGCCATGTCGTCCAACGCCTCCACCTACTCCAACCCCTTCGCCGTCGACCCCGCTGAAATCCGCGACATCAACGTCCAAGCCCGTGTCCCCGTCATCCTCGACGCCTCCAACTCCACGTACTTCACGCTGCTCTTCCGCGAGAACAATCTCGTGGACCACGTGGATGGCACCGTGGACTCCCGCGCCATGGTGGATGACGCCGAGTGGACCGTGATCGACGCCACGATCATCCGGTGGTTCTTCACCACCATCTCCAAGGAGTTGTTCCACACGGTCGTGAGCGCCGGCGACGACGCCCGCGCCCTGTGGGTCAAGCTGAACGGCCTCTTCACCGACAACAAGCTTCAGCGCCGTGTTTTTTTGCAGCAGGAATTTTTTGACTGTCACCAGGATGAACAGTCCATTGATGACTACTGTCGCCGCCTGAAGACGTTGGCGGACGAGCTCCGTGACATTGGAGCCAAGGTGGACGACGACCTCCTCCTTAGCACGCTCACCGCCGGCCTCAACGAGGACTTCGGCAACGCCGCCTCCAACCTATCCTTGATGCCGGAGCCCTCCTTCCCCAAGTTTGTGGCGTACTTGAGGTTGGAGGAGCGCCGGATGAAGGGGGTCAAGAAGCGCATGCAGCATCACGTCCTCGCCGCCGGCACCTCACGCGGCGCCCCTCCACCGGCCGCCCCACCCGCGTCGCGCCAGCAGCCGCCGCCCCCCGCGCCTCCGGGGTACTTTCCCCTCCTGCCTGCGCCTCCTGCCCCTCCCGCTGCCCCCCCAACAGCTGGGTGGCGGGTGCCGCGGCAACCGTCGCGGGGGCGGCCGCAAGCAGCAACAGGCGCCGGGAGGGCCCCTCGTCAGCAGCAGCAGGTGACTCCCCCATGGACGTACGGCACCAATCCATGGACCGGCGTCGTCCACGCGTACTCCATGCCGGTCCCTCGGGCTCCGGCTCTGGGCATCCTTGGGCCCCGCCCGGCGGGCCACCAGGCCCTCTTCGCCGCGCAGAACGCCGCTCCTTATAGCGGCTATGGTGCCCCCCCCCCCCGCCAGCGCCGGCCTACGGGTCCGCGCCGGCCTATGGCGCCGCCGCCGCGCTGGCTTATGGGGCCGCGCCCGCCCATGGCGCCGCCGCTTCGGCCTTCGGGGCTGCTCCCGCGCCAGCCTATGGAGGTTCCTACCCTCCTCAGGTGCCGCCGCCATGGGACCCGGCCCTGCTCGCTGCCCTGCACTCCGCCCCGTCACCAAGCTCCTATGGTGGCGGTGGTGACTGGTACATAGGCTCGGGCGCCACTGCTCACATGACTGGTCATCCCGGTAACCTCATGTCTGCCACTCCCGTTCATACTCCCACTCGTATCACCGTTGGTAACGGTTCCTCCCTACCCATTACTCACGTTGGTCATATGTCTTTTCCTTCTACTTCCACTCCTATGCATATGTCTAATGTTCTTGTGTCTCCTGACTTAGTCACCAATCTCATCTCTGTTCGTCACCTTGCTCGTGAGAATCCTATAACTGTTGAATTTGACGATATCGATTTTTCTGTGAAGGACGCCCGTACACGGATGGTGCTCCACCGATGTGATAGCCCGGACGAGCTTTACCCAGTGCATCCCTCCGGCGCCACCACCACTCGTCGCCCCGCCGCCTTCACCACCAGTGTCGATCTTTGGCATGCCCGTCTTGGTCATTCCAACTCCACCGTTATGCGTTAGATTCTTCAGAGTTTTTCCTTCTCATGTAATAAGGTCGACGATCACACTTGTGAGGCTTGCCGTCTTGGCAAGCACGTTCGACTTCCCTGTAGCGAGTCTACAAACATTTCCACCTTTCCATTTCAGTTATTGCATAGTGATGTTTGGACGTCCCCGGTTGCTAGCAACACGGGCTACTTATACTATCTGGTGATATTGGATGATTTTACTCATTATGTGTGGACCTTCCCTCTCCATCGCAAGTCCGACGCTCTTGCCACACTCACCGCTTTTTACTCATATGTCACCACACATTTTGGTCGTCCTATTCTCGCCTTACAAACTGACAATGGCAAGGAGTTTGACAACGTCGCCGTCCGTAATTTACTTGCGTCCCACGGCACCATCTTTCGCCTCACCTGCCCCTACACGTCTCAGCAGAATGGTCGCGTCGAGCGCGTCCTTCACACGCTGAATGACTGTGTCCGCACATTGCTCTTTCACTCCTACGTGCCTCCTCGGCTCTGGCCGGACGCGCTCGCAACCGCCAGCCTACTCATTAACATTCGCCCCTGTCGTTCTCGCTGGAATTACACCCCTCACCAGCTCCTCTTCGGTGCGGTTCCATCTTATGATGGTCTTCGCATTTTCGGGTGTCTCTGTTATCCTAGCACCGCGTCCACTGCTCCTCACAAACTCGCGCCCCGGTCCCTTCCTTGCATCTTTCTTGGATATCCTCCCAACACCAAAGGTTACCGGTGCTATGATCCAGTCTCCCACCGCGTTTTCACTTCGCGGCATGTGTACTTTGATGAGCTCGTCTTCCTGTTTCAGCAGGTACTGTCACCTTCGGAGTCTTCTGCGGCGCGGTTCGTCCCTGCCCCCACCTCTGGCGGACCGCCCAGCCGCGCCCTGGGTCCGGCCCTGCCTGCGCTCCCCGCGCCGGCGGCTCCTGGCGCTGCGGCTCCTGCCGCGGCCCCCGACGCCGCGGCCTCCTCTTCTGCCCCCGCCGTGGACCTCGTCGAGGCCCCCGTCGCCGCGGCCCCCTCGGCCGGCCCCGCTGCGGCTCCCGCGGCCGCCCCCATCGCCGTGGCCCCCTCGGTCGGCCCCGCTGCGGCTCCCGCAGCTGCCCTCGCCGCGGCCCCCGCAGTGGCTCCCGTCGCCGCGGCCCCCGGCACCGCGGCCGCACCCCTCAACGGTGTGGTCACTCGGGCTCGGACTGGGACGCTGTGTCCCAGCACGCGCTACCCGTCAGATGAGTACGCGTGCGCGACTTCTACCTCGACACCGTCCCTGCTCCCCACCTCCGCTCGCGCAGCCCTTCGGAATCCGAACTGGCTAGCTGCGATGCGTGAGGAGTTTGACGCCCTACAGCGCAACCGCACATGTCAGCTTGTCCTGCGGCCACCCCGTGCCAATGTCATCACTGGCAAGTGGGTCTTCAGCCACAAGACTCGCCCCGACGGTTCTCTCGAGCGCTACAAGGCGCGTTGTGTGGTGCGCGGCTTTCGCCAGCGCGCCGGCATGGACTTCACCGACACCTTCGCCCCGGTCGTCAAACCGGGCACGATCCGCGCTATTCTCCAGCTTGCTGTTTCTCACGCTTGGCCTGTTCACTAGCTCGACGTGTCTAATGCTTTCTTGCATGGTCATCTCAACGAGCAGGTGTTTTGTCAGCAGCCGATTGGTTTCGTCGACACCGCCTATCCGGACCACGTGTGCTTGCTCTCCCGTTCTCTATACGGGTTGAAGCAGGCGCCTCGGGCCTGGTACCAGCGGATCGCGGCCTTCCTCCAACAGCAGGGGTTCCAGTCCACACGGTCCGATGCCTCCCTGTTTGTCTAGCACCAGGGCCCCGCTACCGCGTACCTCCTACTGTACGTCGATGACATCATCCTGACTGCGTCCTCACCAGTGCTTCTTCAGCAGATCACAGCTCGCCTCGGCACCGAGTTCGCCCTCAAGGACTAGGGGGCTCTCCACTACTTCCTCGGCATCGAGGTCGTGCGCCGGGCTACTGGCTTCTTCCTGCACCAGCAGAAGTACGCCTACGAGTTTCTGGAGCGAGCGGGCATGCTTAACTGCAAGCCTGCTTCCACGCCTGTCGATACGAAGGCTAAGGTGTCCGCCGTCGAGGGCTCTCCGGCGTCCGACGCTCCTTTCTACCGCTCCATCGTCGGTGCGCTTCAGTACCTCACACTGACGCGTCCGGACATTCAGTATGCTGTCCAGCAGGTGTGCCTTCACATGCACGCTCCTCGTGACACCCATTGGGCTCTCGGTACATACGTGGCACCACAGCCATGGGTCTCACCCTGACGGCCTCGCCGGATACCAGCCTTGTCGCCTACTCCGACGCCGACTGGGCTGGGTGTCCCGACACTCGACGCTCCACTTCCGGCTACTCTGTCTACCTCGGGCCCTCTCTGATTTCGTGGTCGTCTAAACGACAACCCACGGTCTCACGATCGAGCGCCAAGGCCGAGTATCAGGCCGTAGCCAACGCCGTCGCGGAGTGTTCATGGCTACGACAGCTACTTCAGGAGTTGCTCTGTGAGGTCACCAAGGCGACGCTCGTTTACACACAGGGAAGGAATCGTCAAGTTCACTGGGAAGAATGGCGTCCATGCCAACGACTAAGGAGAAGGGGACCAGTGGCCATACAGATTGACATCCAATAAGCCCAGAGAGCCTCAAGAAGGCGATCTGGCCAGTCTCCTCTAACTCAAAAGTGTTTGTAGCTATGGTATGGGTCTGGTCTGAAGACCAATGGGTCAAAAAAAGGGGATATCCTCTTCTTTGGCTACACCAACTAATGTAGTAGATTGCGTTCCCGGAGGACACTTTCTCCATTTCGTCGGTACTGGTAACAACGGATCTTGACCTCGTTTCTTTTTCTTGTTATTTGACTTCTTGGAATGGAATTCTTCTCATGATAGTCACACAAGCAAAGGAGAAGAGGATGGGTCCCGAGGGAATCTTTTTCTTTTATTCTAAGTTTTTATTGCACGAGCAGCATAAGAGCATAACAGTTTTGTGTAAGGAAGTAAGGAAAGACTCCTTTCTGAAATTGAAGGACTTAATTAGCCTGTCGTATATAACAGAGAATGGGTCTCAAAGAGAGTTTCCAATGGGTTACATCAAGTTCCATTCCCAGTATGCGAAATCAGTAAACACGAATATCTGTATATAAGAAACTTATATTCCAATCCACAATCGATCCAACAAGGCAATTGTCGTCAACTAGATCAATCAGGAATAAGCAATATGTCGTACCTTATATGTCATATTTTCTTTTCGGTAAAGGGTACACACGACTTTATTTTTACTTATTCAAATCTCGGTCTTGCTAAACACAAATCCTTCTTTTCTTGTATAGACGAAATAAAAATGAGAACTAAGTAGGTTTCAACCCATTAAAGGAGTCAATGGCACGCACATAAAGCAGGAGGAAATCGGTACCCTGCGAGGCTGGCGAAGTCGGCACAAGAAGTAGGCGGAGTAGAGACAGCAGTTGCGGGCTCAGGTGTGGCTAAATCGCAATCAATATTCCCGTCTGGGGTTGGCGGAGTTGGTAGAAAGCACGGTTGGCGATAAGCTGGTACTAGTTTCATTCTTTCTATTCCAAAATCCAATACCCGGAACTGGTAAATCAAATAATGTAGCCACACGTTGGCACATTTCTGTAAATAAGAGATGTCTCATCCGGTTGAGCTATCGCAATCAGTCTTTCTCTTCCTTTCTTAGTAGCATATCCAACATGACTGTATTAAACCTTAAGCAATCAGGGTTAAGCTAGCTCATCGCCTGAAAGTGGAGCTCGTATTATACACCTTGACCCCCACCTTTTTTGAACCCTTCCTCCATATATATTGTTATATAAGATAAGTCCCATAACTGCCTCATTCAAATTGATTCCAGTCGCCGCTACGGTCACATCAATCCGTTATGGCTCGGACCCTCTTAGCAGCTGGATCCTTCGGGAAGCCATAGTAGGGATTACGTCAGTACATTCTTAGGCGAGCAGTGGGTTATATCACCCCTATTTTGTTTTTGACCTTCTTTCTTTTTTAGGCATGGGACCAAACCAAGGTTGATCGAAGTTGAACATTCCTATGGAACTCCCCTTCAGACGACTTCTCTGCACTTGCCCAGCACCTTTCGTTTTATAGACCAGGACCAATTTCACCTCAGACCATGGTCAAGTCATAACTAACTGGATAACATTCTCTTAAGGACCTGCAAAACTCTCTAATGCGGATGATCAAACGTTGCTTCAGATGTGTATGAGAAGGAAGTGTCTCACATGACTCTTAGATAGAAACCAGCATAGTCTATGAATTAGCATGAACAGTTTATTGAACTTGGTTGCACTCGTAAAGCGAGCGTGAAGAGAGCTGCGAAAGAAGCCCACGGAATGGAGCGGTTATTTTTCCTAACTAGCAAGTGGACAGGCTCAGATGGCGTAGCTGATGTGTCATGCTAGGTATCTTTTATTGGCCAAGTCAGGTGGGATAATCAAGTAAGAAAATAGACCATAAGCCATCCTTTATCTTTTTTTCTAAGAAAGGAACAATAAATAGCTCATAGTTTCCTTGCAACTGCCCTAAGAGTTGTTCTTCTATCATCAGCGAGAGTTTACTTTGCTGTCGATGCAGGCAATAGTAGATAGATTTCTGTACATAGTTGGGCCCAGGCTAAGAAATAAATAATAAATGGATTCCTCCCCCTTTAGCATATGCTTATGTAGCACTCCTATTTTTAATAAGCTTATGGGCAAATACTATAATATGCTTTTCTCTATTCGGAGATTTATATTATGTCTCCTTATTTTTGAAAATAAGTTTTTAAGCAAGTGAGCAAGCCATACCATTCATCCTCCACCTCCTCGTCCATGAAGTCCGTTGACTTTCTTTTTCCGGTAAAGGCAGCATATGCCCTAAGAGCCTATTTTTCCACATCAAGAGGAAAGTCCCACACACAACCCCAAAAGAATAAACTGGATGGACCCCTATTCACGCGCCTATGGACCGATGGTTCCCAACCATTAACTAGTGCCCCCCTATGGACCACTCCTATGTAACTCCAACAGAAAAGGGAGACAGAATATAAATGGAATATTATGGGCTTGCTCACCCTAAGCAACTGAAGGAAACTCATATAGAAATACAGGTTTTGCTTCCGCATAAGAAAGGTCGCTACAAAGCTGGCTCACAGCAGTTCTCTCCTCTAGAGTGTAAAATCATGGATGGAGCTTGATGCAGCAACCACTAGATTCCTACCTTTAGTGCTTGCCAATGGATGGTCCTTCTTTCCCTTCCGATACAAAAAACGATTTATTGGCCTTCTCACTAGTGGTCTCAATCCTTGACTCCAGTATGTATCTCATATCAGGTGCCCTACTCCTTTTTATAGATAGATGCGTCTGGAGACTGATAACGCTTGTGATCTCTTTCTTTTTCTATTGGTTAAGGAATGCTAATAATGAAATAACTGATAGAGCTGCTAATGGATTTCATGTCCCTCTTGATCTCCATTCTCATTGGACGATTTGAATTAGTAGCTATGTGATTTTTCACTCCGATACACGTACTTTATTTCTTCTTTCACTACTTCCTTTCGTCTCTCTTCTTCGGGCCTTGTATTGGGAACCATTCTTTTCCCGGTTCCCGTTAGAATAGCATTCCTTCCATTCTGCCAACCAACCACATCTCTTATCCCTAGCTCGGCTCTTTTAGAACCAATTTCCATCTTTCCACTGACAGCTGCGAAGAGCTCCCCTTCACTAGGTATGGTTGTTTTTGGTTCATAATGGTGGTCTAGGAGAACCCGAAACTAGAGCACACACGGGATATGCATTTTTTCTATGGTTTGTGATTGTTGCAACCACCTGTCTCTTTTTTTTACTTTATCAGATATTTCATAAAACAAACTCTCTATGGATCCCCACCATAGAAGGGCAACAAGATCTAATGGACTCAGTTAGGGCAACAGATGATAACGATTCATCAGGTTTGAACTGACAATATTTATATACTAAGACCTATATTCCATCAAGGAGTCGCAAAACTTCTGTTAGGTTCTTATCTGAGATTCCGTCTATACGGAGCATATGTTGGTTTAGAATTGCTCAGGAATTCATTGATAGTGACTTTTGAAGTTCTAGTTTTTCTAGTCTACACTTTTTTCTCGATCGAGCTGCTTTCCCTCATTCTACTTGTCCATCCCTCTTCACGAACTTGTACAATCAATGCCACAAAGATAGCAAACTCGATTATCGAATATATAAGGAAAGGGGCGACGGTTTGGCACCAGATATCCGGGGGTGTGGAAAGAGCAGCTGTGAAAAGCGAAAAAAACCATCAAAAACGACGATTGCTCGTGAAGGTTTCCACAGAAAGACCCCTTGGTTCTGGCAAACAGATCACAATTACAAGTACCTGGGAGCATACCGATGGAATGAACAAAATACGAACAGTTAACATAATATAGTCATATATCTTAGGTTGTAACTTGATCATGAGCGAATTTGTTGATGTTGCACCCATGAAGTATGGAAAGTGCCAAACATTGGGAACTACCCGGGGAGGAGTTAGGAGCAGGAACAAGGAGAAGAGAGAACCACTTAAATGGAGGATTCTATTGTATTTCTGCCTTTGTTCCCCATAGCAACTGGGGATCGAAAAGCACCAAATTTGATGACTTATTAAGGGAAAGACGAAGTAAGAGCATGCTATTGAAGACGTTGCAACATATGTCGGGGGGGCCTCCGTTGATTATGTACAAACAAAATACGAGTCCAAAGGTAGCGTAATAAAGGGTTTAGCTAATGGAGAAATTTACTCTTCCGGGAACCAGTAACGCGTAAACCATGTCAAACCAAGATCGATCAATATCTGAACGGAACGGATTCGAACTTCTCCTAGAAAAGTTTCCGGTGCGAAATTCAAAAAAATGAGTAATTCAAAGGAAAATGAATTTGAGGCATGCGCCGGACTGAAGAGACTAATTCCTTTCTCCAGGACCATTTCTTTGTTTGCGTTAGAGAATCCCGCACCCTGTTTGCAATCAATGCAAATTAACATTTCTCAAGACCCCGAGAAGGCCCTGATAGAAGTGGGACCGTCTCTTCTGAGCTTTGAAGTCCCTTTTCCATTTCCGTAATTCCTTTATGACAAAATCCCCTGGTAATCCCCCAGCATGCAGTTGTCCAACCTGGGTTTTTAGATAGTGGTTGATTGCCCTGGATTCGTAACTACTACCTCGCCCCCCAACATCTTTTTATCACGATTCGCTCATTTTGAAGGTTCGTTCTGCTTTTCGTCTTCAACAAATTCAGAATAATTCTGAATTCCCGTTTTTGCGCTGGGTCAAGCGTGTCCCCGTCCAGAAATACGTAATGGGATTGTCCTGAGCAGGCGGGGCGTCCTGAGCAGGTGGGGGCCCAGAATCAATTCCAAAGTCCAGTGCCAACTTCATGATCAAAATCAACTATCACCTTCTTGGGACTCGACCTGGAACTTCTTGCATTTTAATATGCCTCGTTCAATGAGAAAGCATCTGATCGAAGAGCAGCACTAAAGAAGCACGCTAGACTTCCTACTTTTTGGGTTTTTAAGGTGACCAATGCCTTTCAAAAGTGTGCTTTGGGCCCATCCTTAGTACTTGACGCAGAATGGAGCTAGTTATCCATTTTAAAAAGCGGATTCGGTGGTTAAAGAAGTAGAATTATGCTTAGACTGCTGAAAGAAAGACGAATAAAGATGAATGGAAAGGCCTGTGGACATGACCAAAACAAGGGCTAGTAGCACTTTTCTCAGGAATTGCCCCTGCAGACGGAGGACAAAGGGTTTTCATCTCGCGAAGAATCAGCAGTTGTGTTGTATATTGACTAAGCTAAATACCATTTTCACTACTTTTGGCCACATGCGAGATAGAGTTTTTTCTTGAAATTGAGTTCAGACCGATTACTCATAGAAAATGACTACAAAGCAAGGAGAAAGCATGGAGAATTCAATACTGGCGAGAAGGTATTAGTTAGTGAGTGCAAACGAGCTTTTCCAACCAAGCTAGCGTGTGATTGTGATGAAATACTTTTGGGCGGGGCATTACCGATACTAAGATGAAATTCGAAATGAGAAAGGGCTTCGAGCCTCATGCTTTCCTATTTTATTTGGTTGGGAAATGCAGATAGAAGTCCTTGCATCTCTGCTAGAACCTCAATAGAAGCGAGATAAACTCCCTTGACTACAAGTACAGCACATGACATACATTCCCTCACATCTTAAAAAATCACTAGGGTTGGAAATAACAGCACATAGATATTCTCTCTTCTTTCTCAATTCAGGGAGGACACTGTCTTAATTCTTGTGAAAAGGCAGAAGCAAGTGAAAGGGCAGCAGTACTATATGAGTTCTAAAAAGAAGGGAGAAAAAAAGTCATGTATGATAGTGGTAAAAAGCCTTAAATAGAAGGGAATAGCAACCTGACTATAAATTCATAGCTGACTAGCGTACGAACGAGTTGGTCAGGCTATGAATTGATACGTCTCCAACGTATCTATAATTTTTGATTGCTCCATGCTATATTATCTACTGTTTTGGACTATATTGGGATTTATTTTCCACTTTTATATTATTTTTGGGACTAACCTATTAACCGGAGGCCCAGCCCAGAATTGCTGTTTTTTGCCTATTTTAGTGTTTCAAAGAAACAAAATATCAAATGGAGTCCAAACGGAATGAAACCTTCGGAAACGTGATTTTCTCATCGAACGTGATCCAGGAGACTTGGACCCTATGCCAAGGCATCAGAGAGGCGGTCACGAGGGTGGGGGCGCCCCCCCCCTAGGGCGCGCCCCCTGCCTCGTGGGCCCCTCGGAGCTCCACCGATGTACTCCTTCCTCCTATATATACCTACGTACCCCCAAACGATCAGAATAGGAGCCAAAAACCTAATTCCACCGCCGCAACTTTCTGTATCCACGAGATCCCACCTTGGGGCCTGTTCCGGAGCTCCGCCGGAGAGGGCCGTCATCACGGAGGGCTTCTACATCATCATAGCCCCTCCGATGAAGTGTGAGTAGTTTACCTCAGACCTTCAGGTCCATAGTTAGTAGCTAGATGGCTTCTTCTCTCTTTTTGGATCTCAATACAAAGTTCTCCCCCTCTCTTGTGGAGATCTATTCGATGTAATCTTCTTTTTTGCGGTGTGTTTGTTGAGACCGATGAATTGTAGGTTTATGATCAAGTCTATCTATGAATAATATTTGAATCTTCTCTGAATTCTTTTATGTATGATTGGTTATCTTTGCAAGTCTCTTCGAATTATCCGTTTGGTTTGGCCAACTAGATTGGTAGTTCTTGCCATGGGAGAAGTGCTTACCTTTGGGTTCGATCTTGCGGTGTACTTTCCCAGTGATAGAAGGGGCAGCAAGGCACGTATTGTATCGTTGCCATCGAGGATAACAAGATGGGGTTTATTTCATATTGCATGAATTTATCTCTCTACATCATGTCATCTTGCTTAAGGCGTTACTCTGTTTTTAGCTTAATACTCTAGATGCATGCTGGATAGCGGTCGATGAGTGGAGTAATAGTAGTAGATGCAGAATCATTCCGGTCTACTTGTCACGGACGTGATGCCTATATACATGATCATGCCTAGATATTCTCATAACTATGCTCAATTCTGTCAATTGCTCAACAGTAATTTGTTCACCCACCGTAGAATATTTATGCTCTTGAGAGAAGCCACTAGTAAAACCTATGGCCCCCGGGTCTATTCTCATCATATCAATCTCCATCACTTTAATCTTGCTTAGCTTTTTACTTTGCCTTTACTTTTTACTTTGCATCTTTATACCAAAAATACCAAAAATATTATATGTATCAGATCTCACTCTCGTGAGTGACCGTGAAGGGATTGACAACCCCTAATCGTGTTGGTTGCGAGTAGCTATCATTTTGTGCAAGTACGAGGGACTTGAGCGTGGCATCCTACTGGATTGATACCTTGGTTCTCAAAAATTGAGGGAAATACTTACGCTACTCTGCTGCATCATCCCTTCCTCTTCGGGGAAAACCAACGCAATCTCAAGAGGTAGCATGAATGAAGGCTACTACTCTTCAGGAAGAAGGTACTAATAGCTCGCTCAGAGGTTCAGTCAAGCTCCTCACTCTTGGTCTGGCGGGGCATATTAGATATAGTAGTGGTGTTTTGAAAGCTTCTTATTTTTTTCTAATACTATAGTAGGAGTAGGTCAGGTACAGCTTCTTATACTAGGGATGCTTTTTTGAATCATTGAAAAATCTTTCAATAGTCTTAGTAAGTTTTAGAAAGGAGAATACCAAGGTTGAGTCAAAGATAAAAGTCAAGTAGGTCACACCGCCAATGAGTTGTGTAGGAAGGATTGCTTGTCTAGCTCTTGCGGAATTTGGACTTATTATTTTGACTTATGGCTCTGATAAAAACCCTTTTCTAGATTAGGCTTTTAGATCTATGAATTACGAGAGAGATCTCCGAAAGTATAAGCGAGATGCTCTTACACCAGAAAGATAGTATAAGCTAGTTCTCACTAGCCGAGCCCTTACTCCTACTACTCACCAGCCGAGCCCTTACTCCCATCTACTACTTCTTATTAAAGCTGCAAGTGCAGAGGGTAATTTCGCAAGGTAGGAGGAATATAAAATCCTAAGTAAGAAACAATCAATTAGTCCACTAAGTCTGTTAAGTAAGCGTTATACGAAATACTCTGATTCAATGTACGAGTGACTCAATCCCAAAGGTCAATCCAGCCAGCTGATTTTCAACAACAAAGGAGTTCACCGTGGAAAGATAAAGTCTAATGACAGACACTGGTAATTCTCTCACTGGGCCAGCCACTAGAATCAGACAATGAAAAAGCAAGCAAGGAGATATCCTCACTGGACATTTATCCTATTTGTGAAATCCTTTCTATGTTTCTGAGACCCGAAAACATGTCAAGTAAGTAGGGATTTATTTCTCCCCATCCATGGTTTCTTTTACTTTTTTATAGGCATTCGGCGCATGCATACAACCATTCCTTGTTCTCCTCCGAACGTCAGGTCGGTTGGAAAGAAAGCGCGGTGTAGCTGGCATCAGCATCTCTTGTCAGGTTCACACGCACAAGGGTGGTGGGTAGGTCTCTTTACCTGTCCCACAAGGCTTTGATCCTTCCATGTATTAGCCATAGAGATTTGACTGAGCAGTTGTATTTCTTTTATGCACATTTACTTATGTTGATAGAGGGAGTGGGATGAAAAACACATAGTAGGAGATTGCCTACCTACCACGTCTCCTAGGAGACCCAAACCTCGCATACGGGTGGACCGAGTCGGGTGAGTAGGCTGGGTTGCTAAGTTCTACCTCCATTTGATCCTCTACTAGCTCTAGTGGTCATATAAAGGAACACAAGCGGGTAACCACTTAGGGAACTAGGACCCGGTATCTGTTGATTCCACTGGAGTGACTTACTCTCGGAGGGAGCACCGGTTCTTGAATCCGTTAGTAGTACACGTAGGCGCGTGAGCACTACGATATCAGAACTTACCTTTTTATTCCATTTTCATGCTTAAACAACGATTCGCCCGTGGGATGATCAGTGGGGTTGATGCCCTATAATCATGCATGGTTGGACTTGTGCGTGCCTTGCTTCTATAATCAGAAGCTACAGGAGGAACCTTCCATGGAGGACAGGCGGTGAGCTCTGGATCCTAGGACTCTGACACAATGCAACACTTCCCATTTTAGGCGGAGCCTGCTTTGGGGCTGTGGATACACGACCTTTTTGAGGACAATGTTGCCTTGGAGAATACTCGCTCTTTAACTCGGAGTTGTAGAAGCTAGTGTTGTCTTGCTTGCTCGAAATGTGCTTGAGGAGTGATGTGTCTCGTATTCAAGCGACGTTGCTTCGGAGAGCGACCACCAAGGAGCATCTTGAAGTGGAGTACGACGACTTCTGCTCCAAGGGAGAAAGGTTTGCGCTTGTGAGGCGGCTTTTGCTTGCAGAGTTGCTTTTGAATATGATCCACCCCATTTTCTTAGAAGAGAAGTCAGAACATGTGTTTTTCACGACCCGGGCGATAGAGAGCACTTTCCAATAAGCATTACAGACTCATCACATGGTACTCTCTCTACGCCCAATGGACCTTCCTCTACTGCGCCAGGAAGAAAAGCTGGATCGATGTGTTATAAGCCATCACCGTAGCGGAGAGAAGCTAGATCGATGCTAGTTGTCAGCATAGGTAGTATTTTGGTACCAACATGCCAAGCTAGCAGAATTCTTCACAGGGAAACAACATCTTGAACTTGGAAATGGTCGTTTCAACGAAAACTGTGTATTTATGAGAAATGCTATGTTATGTTTTTTCCGCCCGGTGAGTAGATACGAATCGAGGTATTGATCTATTTTGCTACTAGGAGGGGGGTTCGGGTACACACCAGCTCTTTCTCATATAGCTAAAAACAAGTGATTTTGTCTTGTCAAAGTAAAATACTCGGGGCAATCTACTCATATCAAGCGGATCTTAGCGGAGTCCAATTTATCAAAGTTTCATTGTGACCTTTATTCTGGTTAGGGGAAAGCAAGAAAGGGCGAATACGGGAGTTTTATTTTCTTTCTGGGAAACTTTCCCAAGTCGTTCCACAAGAGATAAAAAGGATATAATGGTGATGAAGACAAAGCGCATAGAGCGCATACAGTTACCTTTTCATTTAATGAATTTCGTATAGAGAAGCAAGTTCTCATATCGGATCTAGAGATGCTTTCCTGTTGGTTAGTGGTCCTACCCGTATCGATCCTTCTATTGAGAAGCACCATCCGGAAAATGAATTACCCGCAGCTTGAGCAGAACTACTCCGAAAGTCATCTTAAGTAACTTAGGTCACCTAAAGTCACACTAGTGCCTCCATCCCAAGGAATCTATAAAAGATACCAGAAAGCCCCAAGAAGATATGGATGCGATAAACTCTCTGAGCCAAGAGGTGAAAGTTCTGGTGGTGATGGTGGGCGGGCCAGTCGATCCATACCGAAGCTTACGTTCGGCTTTGCTCCTATCTTAGCAATCCGAACTTACTATTCAAGATGGCCTCCTGGCAGGCTGGAGCCACCTACTCAATTTGATCTTCCGAATGGAATGTATCAAGAGCATTCTTCCTTTGGTCACTCGGGTTAAGGAAACTATTCCTACTGTACTCGAGTCGAAAGTTGTTAGCTCTGCATGCGCAAGGTTCCCGTTCACTTTGTATTACTTCCGGGCTGGCCAAGCTGACCGAACGGAGAAAACACCCGATCCGATAGTGGAAGAAGAGAAACTCAATGCAGCTGCCTGGTCATAGATCTTACCCTATGTATCTCCTGGGAACTTCACACCCACACAATAGAGATATTGGGAATGGAGACTTCGAAGACGAAACTGATAGTAGCAAGCAGGCTTATCGGCGGGCTAGGGGTCTTTAACTAACACAAGCCTAAGAAGGAAGCGTTCGTGAATATCAATCATTAAGAAAGTTGTCCTTGTTTGTGCGTTGGGTATTACAAAGGATGGAAAGAGAAGGAAGAAGCATTGGTCAGGGTATAACATGGGTCCCTACCAGGAAGGCCAAATTATGTTGTTTATAATTACATCGGTAGGACTTTTCCCAAAACCTATAACTGGGTGTTATAGCTGAGTGTGTTTGCTTCAATGCTTGGATTTATCCATAGCTGAGGCGAGCAAAACTCCCCTCTTTGTTGTCTCTGGCCATCTCGGGTTAGGTATGCGTTAGACACCAGAAATGGTTGTATATGAATATGAATTTGGACGCGTGTGGAAACACGTTCGCTCTACTTCAGCCTGGAACTGAGGGGCCGACACAAGACCTATTTCGTTTCGGGGTGGACGTATGGTTCAAACAGTTGAGGGGAAGCCAAGAGAAGACGCTATTGGTAATTAATCAAAGGGTTTTGTTTGATGCGAGTAAGTAAACTTATCGTGAAGATCTGGCCAAGCTATCGTCGGGTGGGACTTTCCTTCAGATGGCCCCATTAAACTATATTGTCAATAGATCGGCTTATGACTCTTACGACTTGTCGGCGGCGACTGACAGGATGCCCCTGCGAGTGCTATTCCATGTGCTGGAAAACCTCTTTGGCACATCTTTCGCGATCTAGTTAATAGCACTTTAGTGACACATATCTTCCATGGCTTAAACCTGCTTATTATACTAGAAACAATGGAATACCTAAAGTTGGATATAGGTGAGGTGGGACTTAAGAATGCCTTGTCTGGAACATCTCTTCAAAGCAAGAATTAGCGTATAGAAAGGAAGCAGCATTTCCTTTCAGCTGCTTTTAAAAAGTCCCCGGGGATATAGCCCACTTCTCATTTCTCAACACCAGCTTCTCTTCTCTTTTCTATCGTAAGTAGTAGAGGGATAGGTACTTATTCCCGGGCAGCGGTATCATTGCTGCTCCCCGCCTAATGCGGATCATTGTGCAATGCTTATGTGAAATCTCAATCCAAAACTGAGTCATTTCATTGGAAAAACCAACGCTGACGTCAAGATCAGTCTCCTTTCCTTTCAAAAGTGAGCAAGCAGAGCTGAAAAAGATGGAGTTACCTGGAGATGAACAAATTTGATTTAATAACACAAATAGTACAAAGTGTCTCTCACGTCCATTCTTTTATTTTTGATTTTTCCCAACCTGCGTTGGATCCGCAGCTTGTGAACCGGCTTTTGGAAGGGGTGGAGGCACCTACCTTGAAAGATAGGGACCTCCTTTTCAAAATGTATGGAATTGCGCCTAAAAATAAACAGGCTTTGCTTTTTGAAATCACAAAAATGGTCGAATCATACATGCAGCGGGCAAAATTGGTTTTGCCACTTGCATACGATGTTACCTGGTTTTGTAACCAGTTTCTGGACGTGGATACTGCCTCGAGTCTAAGGGATACTATCATAGATTTACATTTCAAGGGGCGCGAAAGCTTCACTTGGAACAAGGGCTTTGTTAATTTTTTCACAAAATATGGAGGGCCGAAGACTCCCCGCCGGGTAGTCCTTTAAGTGCTCCGAATCAGCTTTTTTTGGAAAACACATTGGATCAATTTGCCATTTACGCAATAATTGATCTTCATGTGGGAAACTTTTATTTTACATTTACAAATGCAGTCTTGTATATGCTGCTCACTGTCGTTTTGGCCGTTTTTCTGTTTTTTTGTTGTTACAAAAAAAGGAGATTGAAAGTCAGTGCCAAATGCATGGCAATCCTTGGTCGAGCTTATTTATGATTTCGTGCTGAACCTGGTAAACGAACAAATAGGTGGTCTTTCCGGAAATGTGAAACAAAAGTTTTTCCCTCGCATCTCGGTCACTTTTACTTTTGAGTTATTTTGTAATCCCCAGGGTATGATACCCTTTAGCTTCACAGTGACAAGTCATTTTCTCATTACTTTGGCTCTTTCATTTTCCATTTTTATAGGCATTACGATCATTGGATTTCAAAGACATGGGATTCATTTTTTAGCTTCTTATTACCTGCGGGAGTCCCACTGCCGTTAGCACCTTTCTTAGTATTCCTTGAGCTAATCTCTTATTGTTTTCGTGCATTAAGCTTAGGAATACGTTTATTTGCTAATATGATGGCCGGTCATAGTTTAGTAAAGATTTTAGGTGGGTTTGCTTGGACTATGCTATTTCTGAATAATATTTTCTATTTCATAGGAGATCTTGGTCCCTTATTTATAGTTCTAGCATTAACCGGTCTGGAATTAGGTGTAGCTATATCACAAGCTCATGTTTCTACGATCTCAATTTGTATTTACTTGAATGATGCTACAAATCTCCATCAAAATGAGTCATTTCATAATTGAATAAAAATGAGGAGCCGAAGATTCTAGGGGGGCTACAGCTGTGCTTTTGCAGCACTGAACATGATTCCGGGTACTCAAGATATTGCGTTTGTGTTTGGAGAGGTGTAGATTGTAGATTCCAGCCGAGAAGACCAGGAAAAGATAAGGATAAAGAATGTCATATATCTCAGGAGCCAGATCACTTCCCGATGAACAAGTCAGAATTGCCTCAACAAAAATGGATGGAATTGGACCGAAAAAAGCCATTCAGCTTCGTTATCGATTAGGTATCAGTGGGAACATCAAGATGAATGAGTTAACTAAGTATCAGATCGACCAAATTGAACAAATGATAGCTCAAGATCATGTTGTTCATTGGAAATTGAAGAGGGGAGAACAAGCAGACATCGAACGATTAATTCCTATTTCTTATTATCGTGGAATTCGTCATCAAGATGGATCGCCCTTACGCGTTCAATGAACTCATACTAATGCAAGGACTGCTTGCAAGCAAATTCGGAAATGAAAGAAGGCTACCGAAAGAACAAGCAACGGATTTTGCGATCATCCCTTGCTAAAGCGCATACGTTTTCTTGCTCCTTGGTACTTGTCTGATCAATCACACTATTTATTAGTTCACTTGATTTTTCATTCGATGTCTTGAACCGCTTACTAATCACGTATATGTATAGTAGGCCCCCTTCGCCACTCCATGTCTGGCCCGTCTTGGTCTCGCTCACTTCGCCCGCCTATCGTATCGGCTCGGCTTCGTCCGTCAAGCGATAGCTTCTGCCTCTGACGGCTTCACTATCGTTCATGACTAGTAGTAGTTGTCTCTATGTAGTAGTCGGCCATTGTTAAGCTTCACCAGAAGCGACTAGTCGCTTCCCGAATGCCTCTTTCTTGTACTAATTAATGTGTATGGTCTAGTCTTTCCAATGCCTCCTTCCTTGCCGCCAACGCACGCTAGATGGAGAGTAAGCAAGCTACCTTGCTTGCATTGCATTCGTTAAACGGTAGCTTCCGCGCCCTTCCTGCCTGCTTCAATTGATGTGAATGATCGTGTCTTCGACATCAATTTCAGTCTGATTAGATATGTCATTGAAACAAATCTGTTTTGTCTCTGTTTTCTTTTCAGATGATGAGGATGAGCCAGCCGATCCTAACATAATTTTGGAGGAGCCGGACGACGAAGCCTCAAAATCAGATAAAGATGTCTCCGACACGACCAGACTTCCACTAGATTTTTATAGGGGTCAGGAGGGAAAAGATATGTTGTTTTCTATCAGTCCCAAGCGGATACTCCCCAGCTTCCACGGTCCACTTACCGAGGAAGAGATGCGGGAGGACCCAGGGCCAGAGCAAGTTGGGTTGGGGTATAGAGCCGTAAGCACGGTGGGGGTGACAGAGGATGTGCTCGTACGGTTCATAGTTGGGTATGATATTCTCGTGGATTGTTGGGAACATCCTCTATATTTGAAATATGCCTTTCTAGGAGCATTACGATCTGCGGCTCAAATGGTCCCTTATGAAGTCTCTATTGGTCTTATTCTTATTGTGCGCCTTGTGAGCATGTTTGGATCCGCGAAGGCAATCGCTCGGATCTTCCCCTAACCCAACCCGGGAACGGACCGGAGGGAACCGCAGCATGACGAATGTCCGCGTCTCGTCGCAAGGCTCATTTTGAGTTTTGGGTCATAGGGCGGGCAATGCAGTCCGGGGCACAAGGGTCCTGGTACTACCCAGGTGCGAAGAACCCCGGAGGTGACTGCAATGAGCAAAAATGTAACTCACTGGCCTAAACGACGAGCAAACACTCAAACGTGAGAGCAAGGGATCACCCAACGAATGGACGAGCTCCAAGGAGGGAGGAGAGAGGGAGGCAAGAACCATGCTTTCAGAGAAGTGGCGGTCTGAATCCACTCTAACAAAAGAAAATAACAGACTAAGTCGTGTCGTAAGAGGGGCATTCTCAACACGGGACGGGGCCAAGGCCTTCATGTATGGGTGACAGATCGGCCAGAGGAGTACTCTGGGATATACACCAGGGCAACTAATGTCGAGCATATGATGATGCCGCCCGTTTTCCTTTGGTGAAAGTCCCCGGCAGAGGAAAGGGCTATAGGTGATGGCGCGTTCTGCTTCTTAGGGCAATGAAATCATTCCTATGGGATCGTGCGTGGCAGCTGGTATAGATGATGATGAAAGGCGGTCCGCTTGAACCGGGACCTATTCTCGTAATAGGCAGCAAGCAAAGCTAAATTGGAAAGGGGGCGACTGATGACTGCCTTTTTCGTCAGAAATCAAAAAGGATGGAATGTGGAGCTAATATGGCTGGCTACAAGTATAGCCAAAGAAATATGAGACGAGACGAACTGTGAGAGGACGCAGCAGGACTACCAGGGGAAAGCCCGCCCCCGCTAGCTAACAATAGATATCTATTCTCGGTGCGCATATTCGAGATTTAGAATCTCTTTCCGACCAGGCCAGGCCGAATCGGGCCACCACTTGGGATGGGAATGGCTCAGCCCACATGCATCATTTGATGAAAGCACTCCAGTCCAGTCGCCTCCGATCAGTGGCTTGTCAACCACCGGACCGTAGCTCCTCACCAAATTCCCCTGCGTTGGGGCAACACAACACATGACTAGTTCACTCAAGGACCACACTCTCTCGAGAGCAGGATGCCAACCAAGATGGAGCGCCAACCTAGACTTTCCATGGGCTTGCCTTACCCCAACATCTAAATAAAGGGCGGGCGTCGAAAAGGAAGCAGTGACGCCTTTTCGACGAAAGCTTAGCTTGATAGGCGCAGCTTACTCACCCTACTCCCTTAGACAATGCAATGCTCTGAACACGAAAGTTTGCAGTTCAGCCCTCTTCTCCCATGCAGAGTCGCAGGCAGCGCCTCGGATAAAAGCACGGACAAGCCACATGCAGGGAAACTTGCACGTGTGGTTCTGGCCGGGGACCCCGGTATACTGTACTAATATGTGTAGGTCCCTGTAATTCGAGTGAGATTGTCATGGCGCAAAAGCAGATATGGTCCGGTATTCCCTTGTTCCCCATATTGGTTATGTTCCTTATTCCTCGTCTAGCAGAAACTAATCGAGCTCCGTCTGATCTCCCAGAAGCGGAAGCTGAATTAGTTGCAGGCTATAATGTAGAATATGCGCGGGATACCATCCTTAATAGTTCACTGTTGGCGGGAGCCAATGTCTCGGGGGCTCATTCTGACTTAAACAAGGGGTGGGTCTTTACCAACTTCCAAATCCAAAATTTAGGGGGAAAAAGAGAGGCAGGGCACTCTTCATTCTTCATTCGAAACTCATGAATGTCACGTCGGAGGTTTTTGCCTTGTTATCAAAAAGGGGAGTTGAGTAAAGCAAACTCCCTCCTTGGACGAGCACGGGGCTTATTCAAGTAGAACCGGGTTGCGCTGCTTGATGCTTCGATCGAAAACAAATCAGTGGGGCCATGCCGGTACGACAGAATATGCATTAGAAAGGTCAATCCCTCCCCCCTTTTTGATTTTTTTAATGAAAAACTAGGCCGAACTTCTAAAAAGCAGCCTACCCGCTTCCATAGAACAATATCGCGGCAACGTAGACCTAAGTGGATTTATTGGATCCTGGGGAACCATCACAAGTACGGACGGCCTATAGAACGAGAATGTCATGTCGTCCAGCGGAGCTTAGAAGAAGGTGACTCGGAGCCTAAGGAAGGTGAATCGCGCAGACAGCTGACTCCTTTTCAATAGAAAGGAATAGCCAAACCTACCCAGCTAACTGGTCAATCTCAGTGATCTTATCGGCCGGCAAAGCGGAGACGGACGACCACGGTCCCGACCTTATCAGCACCATAGGTTTACTAATCAATGAAGCTCCTCAACCTACTATCTTTTCTTACAAACTCAACCAAGCCTAACCAAACCCCATGCTCACGACATGTTCTTGATATTGATTGAGTTGGAGGGAGTCAGAGACTACCACGGAATCCTTCCATAGTCACCCCGGTGACCTTCGTCACCAAAGCGTCACGACAGTTTCCAAGACCCCTCATATAATCTCCAGTGGGGATCAGTTGGAGCACGTAGGAATGCCGACCACTACATAAGCCACGTCTGGCTGAGGCGAGCAGCAAGCGGGGGAGAGTATTTTGAAGTACAAGAACATTGGGGTGGGACACTAGTACTTAAACTAGGGTTGCTTCTTAGCGCTAATCTTGCATTTTTCAGCAGTTAGTTGTAGCGCACCTTCCCTCCTTCTCGATTTGGCAGTATTTTCTTATGATGACCTGGTCGACAGAGTATGAAACATCGGTGTAAAAGATTGAGTGGGATGGTTCTAGTAAGGGGCGAACCAAGTGCTTGCGCAAAGAAGTGAATCAATTAGAATGGAGACAGGGAAAGGAATCGAGGCCCGTCCCGGTAGCGATGCCTCTCACACGGATGGGAGTTAGTTTTCTTTATCACCGCAAGCGTTATGAAATGGACCCGCATTCCCCTTTGCTTTTCTTTTGCAACTATGCTTAAAAGAAACATAGTAGTCTTTCAAGCCATTAGAAAACTCATTAAGTGCTCTGTTGAGTGAATGCCTGTTGAGAAGCTTAGGTCATACATTTCCATCTAATTAGAATACAACCATGAAGGTGGGGTTCGAATGCCATACAACTATTTATTCTGGTAAGTAGGATTGGAATGTAGTCCCTTTTTATTGGATCCGCCGCTCCGTTAAGTTAAATTCAAAGTAGGTGTGGGTCTAGGTAGAGGAAGTCATAAATCAAGTATCAAGTATTGTTATAAATATCATATATAGTAGTTGCCAAACTCACAAGCATCACACACTTCGATCTACTTTATTGAATAACTTAGCTAGATAGAACCGACTCAAGCTTTTAAATGAAAGAAGCAATAATGGCATAATTTCTGTCTCAAGACCTCTTGCAGCTACAGCCAATGCAGCACCTCCTTGATCAACATACAACACAGCCCATTACGCCTTGCTCCAGTCGCAGTATAAAGAGAGACTAGAACCTACCGGGGAGCCCTCGGCAGAGTCCCTATCGTTGTTGCAACAATTACACACAGAGTTCCGGAATTTCACATTTGTGAGAAGAAAGGGTATGTGTGTTTGAAAGGAGTGGTGCAAGAACGTATTCTGAGCCTCAGTCAACACAACTTGTTTCGCCTTTTCCGAACAGCATTCTTATCAGGACCCTCCTTTATATAAACCACTCGTAGATATATACCTGCCTGTGGCCTCAGATGAATACATCGATAGATAAGAAGGGAAATGCATCATCTAGAAAGGCTTACTGAGGTTTAGGGACGTTTGTGTGATGGATCGTACGCTTACTCACGACGACTTGGCTATTCAATAAAGGACGGAGTCAACGTGAGCCTTAGGGTCCAAAAATATTCCATTGGTGTCAGCTATTAGCGATTATTCAAAGTCGTAATGGTATAAATTATTGGTCAATTCCACTGATTCTTCTTTCCCGTTCCTTCACTGGCTATAGCGCCTTACCTCTTCTGTGACTTGTCCTGAGATGAGAAGTATCAAAAGTGCCGGGGTTTGGGTTTATGTCATGCTAGACTCACGTTTCTCGTTCTTACGCCGGGTCCGCGACCTTACAAGGATACACAAGCTGGTGAAGGTTTCGGAGAAGCAGCAAGCTGTTCGGATTCAAGTTAGCTTTGAGCAGGCCTCGGGCGAGGAAATGCTTTGGCTGTGCCAGGAGATAGTCGGCTCAGGGGCTTTTGGGCGGAGCCAAAGTGGTCCACATACGTACCATTTCCATCATCACAAGATCCCCTTTTCTGTGTGCATAGAGATAAAGCGTGCTCTTATATTTAGATAAGAGAGATATTTTTCTCAGCGCTTCCCCTTATCGGCTTGATCTTCTTCTGCCCCTCGGTAGAGTGAGTCTACTTAGCGAACTGGCAGGACGCGGAGATCGATTGATCAATATGCATATCGAGCATCTATAGTTATTCTCTCTTCCCAAAAGATATCTCAAGTCGCTTCCAACGTTTTGATGAGTAAGGGAGGGTATTTTCAACAAGATAACTATGGACGACCATCTTCCAATTTCCAATCTATATCTTTCATTGGGTAAGTAAGGGGAATAAGCAAGAACGGTGGAAAGCTTAAGAAAGTGCTAGTTCCTTTGCTGCGAATGGGTGGAATTGGTATCCCCAAAAGGTTGTTCTCTTAAAACCTCTGGCAAGGGGGTGTGGAAGAGTTCAAGTCTATCCCTTTGGTTAAGCTACTGTTGTTATACATCTCTACTATTATGGGCCACCACTTACTTAAAGGAAGTCGAGTACACATCTCCTTCAACCTGAAGGGCGAGGACCTGCAACGACGTAACGTTTGAAAGAAAAGTAACCAGCATAGGAGAGTGATCAGAAAGCATACGACTCGAGGGAGGGTTGGCTAATCAAATTAGAATGAAGATTCCGCTCTATATGATAAACGTTGGTTGACTTTGATATGAAGTGTTGATTGTGTTTTCTATTCGTTCAGACCCCGATAGTGCTTCTCGTTGTGACTGAAGGAAGGTTCATTCTGTGCAAGATATATGCTAGTTTACAAGCATGAGACCCTCCTTTCGGGCCGGTAGACAGAGGCCTCAGTTCCAACGAAATGGGGAGCAAAAAGAGGTCGTGTCATACCATACAGATGAAATGAATGAAAGATATTCCTGCTGTTTCTGTGCCTATTAGTACTTCGCTCTGACCACATCAAGAGGAGTAGTTTGTTTTTCTTTTGTAAAGCGAGCCCAAGGAAATATATAGGAGAACATAGCTTGTTTTGTAGTAAGTAAATTCAAAGGCTCAAATCGTCTATATCAATGCAAGTATAGCTGGATGGAGTGACTCGTGCTTTCGAACCATAAACTAATGCCGCCTCTCGGGAGCGCGTGTTACTATTCCATTCTCTGGAGCACAATCCAACGGAAAAAAAGTATGTTTCCAACCTACACCTTTAGTTGTTCCAGCTCGTGAGGAAGACGACTATGGAATTCAGATTTCCTTTCTCTCGAAGCAAGCCAGTCCTTAATTAATGATAGGGAAGGAAGGAATTGCTCTTAGGCTTGTGAGTCTTTTTATCATATGGATGGGTCGTACAACCCTTACATGGTCTCTTGGCATGAAATTGGGTACTTTTCGTCTATGGCGAGATGGAAGTTATCTGCAAAGAATGCCAACTTAGGACCGTCAAAGTGGAAATCGTATCAACCCACCGAAACCGCTCTTTGGAATGGAATGCATAGTATTGTGCATTGGAATGGAAAAGTCGAATAATCAAGACATGGATCTAGTATCAACATGACCCAACTTCCATTCTCATGACCCAACTTATTCAATCACTTCCATTATCTTTCTATTGCTACAAATCGACAACAAAAAACATCCCTCGGAATTCCTGTTCGATAGGAAAAAATAGCTCTTCAACCAGAAATAGCAAGCAACATGTTTTTCTTCTCTCTTCCGGGCACACACCCTATCGGGTGACGCCACTGACAAACACCCTAAAGGGGAACGCAACACTTCCTATAACAGAAAAAGCAATATCTGAAATCTTTAAGCAACTAAAAAGACGTATACTAAAAGATATGTGTTGAAAAGGGATGGTCAATAACAAGATGAACCCAATGCCCAATCTTCCCAATAGTATTCCTTAACTCTTGAATTGATACACTTGTTCATGGCATCTATTCTCTATCTTCACTTTTCACCTTCTCATCCTTAACCTCAGTGATCTGTTCCTCCTAGACATCCTTCTGCGTACAAAAACAGAAGAAGAAGCACGGGCATAAATCAATAGAATAGTTTAGTTTCAGAAGTCTTTTTTGATTGGTATATCAATCATGGTTTATAGGGAAATAGTTAGAATAGGAAAGCTCTGTTAGTTACTAATGTTTGGGTTTTTGTTTACGGCAATAGTAGGTTTCTTGCTTGTCATATTTAGAATATAAGCATCAGTTACATTTGACGTCCAGCCTTTTTATAGAAGAGAAAGGAAGGGCAAGGGCGCAGCATAATATATAAGACAAACTTGCTCTTTGAGGGGAAATTTTTCCAACTAGACCGATAAATGAGAAAAAGTACCAGTCGTACCAAGAACCAAAGGCGCCAGCTTTCATTGATATATATACCGTATCTTTTAGCTGAAAAATCTATGGATAAGAACCGGCTCTGGGAGGAGGGGTGGCGCGACAGAGCAATGAAAAGCTGGGATCTTTCCTTATCTTCGGTCGTGACGCCTTTTCCTTTTGTATGAGAAAGCGCTACAAAACATCCTTCTCGCGGGTTATCTTCTACTCAAGCAAGCTCTCTCCTATTCTTCATCCACCAACTAGCAGGAACGTAGGAGCACAAGAGGGTCATCATCTTCTGAAACGATTGGCTTTCGATCTGCTTTCCAAGAGGTGGTTTCTGACATGACCAGAAAGAGTGGAATTCTTGTTAGGATTGGCATGTCAAGTTGCTTTCTCGGACCCTAACATAAACCACCTTATCCTCACTCAGATTGTTCTTTTGGACTGAGCAGAAGCACGACCTCTATCTGACGTTTTCTCTATCCCTTCTAATCTCTCAATGGCATTTCCATCTCTCGATTCAATCAATCAAGTAAGTCCGGATGACACTTGTCTTTATTTAGTGTTTCCCCGGCTATTCAGCCATTACTTGCATCTCAGGTTCTTTGTACCCTTTTTTAGTGCCATGCACACTGAGGTTTCTGGCATGACCGAATCTTTTGAGAATATCGCTTATTACGTTAATTTCTTCATCTTGATGTACTCAATCCATTCAAATTCCATAATTCCAATGCTATAATCCCTATATTAAGATGAAGTAAGAAAGCATCAGTCCTCTTATTTTCTGTCTTCTATGAAAGAATGTAGCTCGCTCTTTCAACCCGGGGCCCCCTCTGGGGAACTGTTTGAGTTTTAGCATCGACCCCATTTCCTTTTGATCGTATTACGCTTGACTCGCTGCAAAACATTTCGCTTTCTGCGCCACGCTCGTACGTGGTTTACACTCCTAGCCTTTCATCTGACTTTGCCATCGGGCAATTGTTTGTTTTCAACTGGATTGGATTCCGAACCAAGAAAGATAGGCAACTTTCACTTGAAAGAAAGGAGCTTCAGAACTCTTGTATTCCACCGAATAAGAATAAGAATAAGAGCAAGAAGGGGCTATCTTTGTGAAGGGACCGGCACCAGAAAGTAGATCATATGGCCTTTCTTTCGCCAAAATCAAGTAAAGCCCCGGCCCAAGAAATGCAGCAAAGCAAGTCGTCTTTGGTTTGGAGCGAAATTCCCGGATGTATAGGCTTGATCGAGTGCCTTACCTGAAATCGACGATATAAAGTGGGCTCTTTAGCTTGCTCCGACAGAGGTCTCCTTCTCCCTTAGCAGCGAGACCAGTCCCTACCTCTTTTCAATCAATCTTTCATACCGTATGCCTTTTCTACGCCTAAAACAAGTTCATGTCTCTCCTCTCTGAAGTCGGACCTTATTGAAAAGTAGTACGCTTTCTTTCGTGGTGTTCAGGATCCCATGCTTTGTAGTTCACGCATGGCTTTCTCTAACGAAGCTAATGCCGAAAATTAAAGACCTTAAACGGAAAGACACAGGAGGTGGCGAAAAACGAAAAAAGAGAAAGAGCTTACAAACTTCTCTGAACCCGGTAGCCAGCGGAGCCCTTATTCATGGGTTAGGAACTAGCATTGAACAAAGTTGGTGACAGCCAAAGAAAAAGTGAAAGGGCAAGTAAATAATCTAAACATGCAGGTAAGAAGCAAAAAAAGAATAAAAGTAGCGCGCCCTACCTGTTAGTAAAGTAAGGCCTTCGAGAGCCTATCTAACACAGACATACACGCGGATGAGGACACAGAAATAAATGGACGTCAATCCGGTACTGAAATTGCATAGCAAAAAATGCAATATGTTCATACTTAATGAAACGCACATCATCCAATTCATGATTTAAGAACAAGAGAACGAGATATTGACTTTTTTTACATCTGTAACTACATTCTCACATTTCTTTTTTGATCTCATGACTTTTTATGCGATCGGAAAACGAATGAGATCAGAAAGATAGGCGGACGACTTGACCATAAGGTCGGATGTTTTCGTGAGTAGTAAGCAGCGGATCTCCCCTTTTTGGGGGAAAGCTGGTTAAACAAAACTAGGGATAGCTAGCAGGTATTTTCTAAAGGTTCAAAAAGAAGGTATTTCAAAAGGGCTTTGGCAAAGGAGGTTCACCTTGCCTGCTTTCCTTGTCCTCCATTCATCGATATCCTATACTGGATACCTTTGCCTTTTCCAAGTGGAGGCAGTGGGCTATTCTCGTTCTTAGCTTTATAAACCGAAACATGCCATTGCGTAGGCTCGTAGGCATAATTCATATTCGTATTTGTTATTGGCGTACGTAATTTCCTTACTACGTCTATCGCTCGTAGGAATATCTCTAAATAGGAATCGTAGTCCTCGTATGTACATCTTTCGTATTGTGATAAAGCACCTATGCCGCTAGAAATAGTAGTGCCTTAAATAAGGCGTTCCAGGTTCTTTTTCCCCTGGTTTGTATCAGAGCTGGCCACTGATAATAGGAAAAAATGAAACATTTGGTGTGTTTTAGTTCATTCTCAATCTTGTTTCCCCTTGTGCTCCGAGGGAAATAAAGGGGAAATCACTGATTCGTTTGGAGCTATTTTCTAACTGACTCATTGACATGAGAGACTGGATGCGATGCGCCAGTCACTCGTACTACAGCGGACAAAGGTCACCGGCAAACGACCGTTGCACAATGGAACCTGGTACTACTGTTTGCCCTAAGGGCCGACCCACCTTTTCAGAGAAACAGACACATGACATCACTATATTACGCATTTTCAAGATAAGAAAGTGGAGAATGCACTCTTCCCTTTTTTACATTTTAAACTCATGTTCATGGTCTGTTTTATTCCCAATTGTTGCCCGTGTGAAAAGAAAGAAGAGAAGTTGGGCCATGTTTCCCGAGAGAGACTACCTTCTCTCAGGCCAGCAGTCTTATACTTATAGTCGACTGCTCTATGATGATCTGACCTCTTTCCTGGGCTCTGCTTGCTCGTCTACGCTCCGACCAATTCAGTCAAAATCGAAAAAACAATGTTTCCTTGAAAAAGTCTAAGAAGTAGTAGTAGTAGTCAAAAGGTGCACTTTTGCATATATTTCGATTTATAAGGCCCCCTATCTTTGTCTCTATCCACAGAGATACCTATCTATATAGCGAGAGATTTTTCTCAAAATTGATCTAGACTATCCTCTATCCGGATAGATATGTCCCTATGAGCGACTAGGCCGATCTTTTTTATATGTTTTGGCCACGTCCGTTTCCGCTCCGAAGAGGAAGGTTTGGATCTTTCAATCTTATGTCGTGAGGGATGTGACCTATGTTAGGTCCATAAGATACCACAGCTTTTAGTGTTCTATGATTCACCTCCGAATAATGAGTAGGTAGTTCGATCCTTTTGATTCTTATCTTCCTAGTAAACGGGGATCCGGAGCAATAGGTCGAATTACTATATAAAGAAGACTTTTCTACAAAAGGACTTATTGTTTGAGTAGGAAGATTTCGGTTTTTCTCCTTCCCTCTTTTCAATAAGAAGAAGTATTTGAAATGAAACAAATTCCTCTTCATTCTGTTGTGCTCAGCGAAGGAACTGCCTAAGCATACTTTTGCGGATCCAAACTTCTTTGTTCTTTCAAAGTCTTCTTCTTGCATATACGAACGCAACTTTTGCAATTCCTTGGATTTGAGTAGTAAGTGGCATCCCCTCTGAGTTGTGAGTAAGCGGAACCATTCTTTTTTTGTTCTTCTCTAGATTCTGGCCGGTAGGAATTTGCCTCTTCTTTTTCCAACTGATATGGACGATAGGAATTTGCCTATGATTTTTCCAACTGATATGTCGATATAGAAAGATCTCCTTATTTCAAAACCGCGGGTTCTCGCGTCATTTTCTTTAAAAGATATTAGATCACCGTGGGAAACTTTCAAATGAGTAATGGTTACCAGTCCATTATTCAAACAAATCCTTCGATGACTTATCGGCTGCCTTGCTTGAGGAAGAGTGTCACTAAAATGGAGACGAACCGGAATCACGTCCGATCTTGTTCCTTGATTGAGTAAAAAAGGGATATATGAAGTTCGTTCTCTTCCTCTGTGCATCTCCCTTATGGGTAAATCCCCATAATAAAGAGACAACTTTCATGTAGTTTGTGATTTGATGTTACTGTTTAGATTTTCTCTCCGAGAAAGATTTCTTTTAATGGATCTCCTCTTGTTCCTCAATCTTCGGAGAATACGGCGTTGGATTAGAGAAAGTTATATGTTCCAAACATTTCCTGGAAGTAGACGACACGTTTTAAATCTTAATGCTGGCATGGCATATTTTGTTGAATCGGTTTTTTTCGCCACATCGCGTATAAAGGGAATCGAACCTAACTCTTCCACGAACCCCCCACGAATGGCCCTCCCTTGATTCAATGAACTATGAGAATTCCTTTTTTCATTTTTTTTCTTTTCAGTTCTCATAAGTCCTTGATATACTAGCAGAAACTCAATACTTGACCGATTGCGTCACAGTGCTTAGGTAAAGTGGCAGTGGTTGAAAGCGAGCAGAAACGTCAGTGTTTTCTGTGCGTTACGATAGTAGTGGTGAAATAAAATCCAATTCAAATATCTCAACATAAAAAGAAAATCGTTTCACTTTGAAAGGAAAGCTAGCTATATGAGATCGAACTTCTTCCATCACTCTATCTACGATATTCATTGCACAGGCCTACGCATCTTATTTCAGGTATTTTTTCTTGGTTGAAGGCTCGCCATCACTGAACATACGAACAATCAACCTTTCGTCATTACTCCTTCGTATCTCCCTTTTCTGTTTGCCGGAAGGGAAGAAGGCGCACCTCCACTAAAGCTTTATCATAGTTCCTTCTCTCACCCGTATTTCTGTCTTTTTGGTGGATCTTGCTAGTTACTCTCTTGAAGGTGAAACTAGGCCTACTACGGAAGGACTTAGTTCGCTAAGAATAGGAAACAGAGGCGTTGTTGCTTGTTCTACTAACGCTAGTGCTACTTATCGCTAGGATAGGATACAACTAGATAATTCATACGTGCATAGGATGCTGAGGGCTGGATAAAGATGAACTCTTGGCCAATGCCTGCTTCCTTGGTATGATACCGGTATTGAGGGAAAGGATATCGATCGGCCGCCGTTCCGTTATTGGATTCGATTAAGAACCATAGCCGTAGTCATAGCCATTAGCAGGGAAGCGAAGTAGGTATTTTAAGCAAGTATTGTCATACCATAATACAATATTTCATGAACTAATGAGGTCGCTACACATGCCATAGTGTAGAACCCATAGTAGTGTATCACTCTTTCCAAGCCTTTGCAAAAAGTCAAACAGTCGATTTCTATTATAGGGAAGAGTGTTGTTATCTTTCTTTGTATGGCAACAGTTCGTTAAACATCCCACATCAGACGCCTACATTGTTAAAGTCAACTTGCCAGATAATCCTTTTCTATCATTCTAATTAGATATGCGTAACACTTTCAATGGTGAACCCAAGACAAATAGGAAGATGATCTAATGATTGCTAGCAGTGAGAATCTAAAAATAGAAGAAGATGGCGTTTTTTCCTCCAATAGAAAGAGGGCTAGCTGTGCTTATTTCGACAAGGCTGAACATGAGTTTCTCTCAAAGGACTTGACTTCTGAAATCTCTATTCTACGTTTTTCAACTAATCCACACGAGAAAATCCTATCTTTCTCTCACTAACTTCGCCAATTGTCCTTCGCTCCAGATGGTCAATGTCTTCAGACTAGCCATCTGTCCTTGGCTTCTGTTTCAGAGCTGCCTACCTCTTCAGATCAAGGTGAAAAGACAATTCGGGAGCTCAAAGTTATTGTCGCACACATCCATCTATTCTAGGAGATGCATGTCTGCGCTATCCCTTGGATCTAAATTATTATTATGTATCAGAGGCATTTCAAAGGAACAGAGGGTCCATCTTTGAAGCGAGAAGCCAATAGATAGTATTAGATTTCAATCAAGAATTGCGTATAGTAGAGGGTCTCCCTTGGTTGTGCGGGTGGTTTCAATTCCTTAGGCTTTGTGAGCCATTCTTTCTATCCAGTTATTTCCCTCATCTTGTAAGCCACTGGTCCAATGCAAGTGGACTGGGCACTGAAGCGTAGAGGAGTGGTTATGGTGGTTGCCGGGAGTCGGGGCTGACAGCTTGATGGCCTTCAATGTTTGTTGGGATGCATGCAGTTGCAAATGCAGGATTGGATCAAGGAGATCTGGATGCCCATGTTTCTGTCTCTACGAGAAAACGGATGTGTTTTAGCGAGAAAACAAACAGCTTCCTTAAGAAGACATTCCTATATCCGGTGTCCCAAAATAGAGGAAATGCTTATTTCAATGAAAATCAAAGTGCAAGTATATAGGATCTCCTTGCCGAATACCTCGCGTTTACCAACACCCTTTTTCACCAGAACAATAGGGTAGCGAGTATAGAGAAAGCTATCTCAGTAAAAGATAGAAAGAAAAATATCTCCTTCGCCAAGTCCCACTTGTAAAATAGAACAAGAAGGTTTACCAACATCTATATAGAAGGAGAGTAGCAAGAAAGTCTCACTGCAGATCAAACAAGAACTTGATGCAAAGCAAAAAATGATTCCAAATCCGAAGCATAAGACCTACCAATGGGCGATGAAAGTCTCTGGTTCAAGCTAGAACCAACTATGCGAAGAAAGTGACTACAGTTTACCGGTCCTGTACAAATTCAAGCTGGATTGCTTTTGAAAACACTAGCCAAGATACATAAGGATAAGGCACATAGATATGATCATTATGTTTACAAGTCAGTCACATCTGCAATGCAACAACCTAATTTTCTTGATCAAGGCTAATGTGGTAGGCGCATCAGCTCATAACCTTCTTGTATGGTCTCTAGAGGAGCCTCTATCGCTTTAGGTTAGGTACCTTTCGCGTATTTTTCAAGAGCCCTTGCAAACCGTGCTTCAAACGCTTCGTTAAGAACAAGTGGGGACTTTGGATTTGCTCAGTGAAGAGCCGGGACGAAGGGAGGATAAATACTATTACTCACTTGATACTTTCACCTGCTTCCGGTGACAACTATCACTCTCTTATGAATGGGAGGGTGGAGTACCAAGCAAGACATAGGGATTAGCCAGCGAAGTAGGTTTATTTAGTACGAAATATGGTTATTTAGAATTCTTTTCAGTCAGGACAGCCCTATTTAGTAAGTGATGGAGAAGAAGGTAGTGTTGATAGCAGTTCAGAAATAATATCAATCAAAGTGGGGAAACCGAGGCCTATAGCTGTTTTGGTAATCTATTCATTGTAATACCGGACCGATTGCTATGGTTATTCTTGCTGGCTGCCCTCGGTTTTACCGCTAAAGTATGCTATGAGGTTTGGGAGAAGGCTCGGCAAGAACATCTCAATATGATCAATCATCCGAATGTGCTAAATCAGCACATAAAGTATCTTCTGAAGAGAAAACGTATAGATATCTTGTATAGGATGACTGCTTATTCCCCCTCCCCTTTTAGCATGGATTGGATCAGGCTTCCTTTAGTAAGAAACAACATTCCACAATGGTCCCTTACTAGCTATAAACGGTATAACTCTCCTTTCTTTCTCGAATTTCTCACTTCAATAGGAGTGAAGTGCGTAGATAAGTTCGAAATACCAACCAACTCTCCCCACCAACGAGTGTTGGTTCAGCTTACCACCAGGGCTTATGATCATCGCTTGCGTCGCTATGTCCATGGGTTATTCCATATCCTTGTTTATTCAGGCATAGGCCTCGTGATTTGGTATAAGTTTCTACCTGTCGACGGTACTTTATGGACGACTCCTACCGAAGTATTCATGGATCCATATGCTGTTGTTGAGGGGTACAAGAAAATAAATATTGTTTGGACACTAGAGGATATCACCTCAGAAGTGAGAAACTGCTATAGGAATGAACATCCCTTCAAGGGAATCTTTTCGTACGAGGCATTAAGTACAGATAATGTCGTGAGTCGAACACGCCTTGCATCCATTGGTATCAGCATCATGATTCGATTCAATACGCTTTCTGGTAATTCCAGGATATTCTATTTGGAATAGATTATCTTCTCGAATATAGAAGTCTGCTCTTTGAGAATATTAGTTAGTAATTTATGTTTTTCTAATGGAGTAATACCCCTTTCCTGCCAATAAGAATTCTATAGTATATCAATTTCTTTCATAAGCATAACTTTATCACAAACTTTTTCCTCCGATATGGGTGTGAATAATCTGTTATAGTATTTATTGACAGCATTATGAAAAATATTTTGTAGATATTTAGTAGTAGGAGAAGATGTAGTAGAGTTGTTCGAATATCTAATCATTTTGGCTTTCTCTTTCCAATTAGTGAGTGAAGCTACCGATTTTTCCATTTCAATCAGGATTGAGAGAGAAATCGGCTTACGTTTGGAAGTGCAAATGGCTACGGATGAGAGGCGCAGAAGAAGGGCTTTATTCGGTGCACTCTGCTTACTGGGGCTAGGTGCCAAAGCGCTTGCTCTGGATTCCAAATAATAAGAAGAACACAACTCCCTAGTATTGACAAAGATGATGCCAGTGACTCCACCTCTCTCCTACTCCCAAGGAGCCGACAGACTAATAAAGTAGAACTGCTTGCTGATACCGGTAAATCAGGCAGGGAGACCCCATCTCTCCATATCTTTTTTTGCTATGTACTCAAAGGACTTGCTTGTCTTTTGACTCGGGCAAAAACCGCAGGAGTGAATTGACTCGTAATTATACAAACAAATGACCCAGCTGGCCTTCTCCTATCCGGGGAATCATCGGGACATGCTTCACTTAAAGTGATTATACCACATAGTTTAGGGAAGCGAAACCATAGTTCGGGTTAGTTCACGCTAGATTATCGAAGCTTGCAACACCTGTTAGAACACATTAGGAAAACGCAAAAGATTTCTATTTGGAGTTCGCTCGTTTAGTTGCTCGATCACTGCCATCCGCATTGGGCTAATTCAAATCCTATGTTCCATGCTCTTGCGGGTTTGCTCCATTTGAACTTGTCCACACTGGCATAATCAGTATCTCCCCGGAACTAAGAGGCATGGATACCCATCTTTATCGATTCAAAGAATGAATAAGTATCAGCGAGGCGGGGAATACGGGCCCGGTAGAGATAGGGATGATCGGCAAGCGCTACGAGCAGGGTCGATGTTTCGTGTTGTGGGTGGCCATCGGATTGTTCAGCGTGCCCATGCGGATCCCTACCAATGTCCTAGACTACAAGTTCGACAAACTTCCGGCTTGGGTCAGGATACAAAGTTACCCGGGATGGGCTTGCCCTCTGGATCACGCTGGGTCCTTGCTTGTTCCAACGCCATGCTAGGAATGTATCACGTGCCCATGCAAACCAAAGGAAAGCATATACAACTATTACAGATCCTAGTCCTATTTCCCATCAGAACATAAGAGAGTGGGCTTCCTTTGTAACAGCTCTGTTCTGGTCGTCGCTCACCTCACTGGACCAAAGCTTTTGGTCGGAAGCTGGTCGATCGCCTGGTCGGCAACCGGCACAACACCTTTGCCAGTGGGATTTCTGTTGGTTTTCGTACTATGCGCAATGAAAGTTTCCAAAAAAGGAGAGCTCTAAAAACAGCGTTCTACGGGGAGAATGTGATTTTTGTATACTTTGACCCCATACTGGCATGAAACTGATCGGAAAAAGGACCTCAAAAACACCCATTTATTAGGGGAATGTGAAAATTGATGGTTTTCACCCATACTGGCATGAAACTTTCTCTTTTATTGAGCTCAAAAATAGGCAGAGGGAGATCAGAAAAAGTGTCAAATCCAATAGAACAGAGAACGATGGCCCAAACAGAACAACTTACTTCCTCTATCCGAGTTGGCAATCAATATCAAGATCAGAGCGCGAGAGCAATGAAACAAGTCCACCGTCCCTTCACCAGCCAAAGAAAGAGAAGACTAAGCAGCTCAATAGGGTCTCGAGTACGACTATAGTACCAAAGCTTGGTGTTTCTACCAGTCAAGCAATTACCACGGGTGGATATTTAATAGAAAGCCTACTTGAGTAGGTCAAATAGCGGGGATCTCTCAGTTCCAATGGCTGGATCTTAGAATCGCGTAGATGGGTAGAAGTAATGGGCAAACGCACCTAAGTTAGAGATTTCAACTACTACGGTAGTGATGGGGTGCCTGTTTACCTAAGTAGGCCTAGTTCTTTCTATAATGAGCATTCGCGTCCGGGGACTTTGATCCAACTTCAGCCGATGGGGAAACGTTAAGGGATGCACCGGTATCTGGACACGTGATGGACCCAGTAGTAAATATTCCTTTGTGGAAGGCTTTGGTTATACTTGGGTGGCAAAGCGAAGTTTCTGGTGGGTAGGTGTCTAAAACAACCCTCTGCAAGGAAGCACACCCGTATCAATTCTTTAATCGGAGACTAGACTAGCATTAGGAAGGACAAAGGAGACAGACAGAATTTACATCAGAAAAAAGGACTTTTTGAAGTTTGAGTGAGGATAATTGTCTTAAATTTCGGAGAATCGGCTAAAAACGCAGAATTGTCTTCGCCTTTGTAAGTGAAAATGTCCAGTAAAGCCTATCTCACTTTTAGCCTTCATGGTGAATGGCCGAGCCTTTCTTTGAACCTTGTCAATGATCGAACGAACTTACAGATATGAACTGAGTGCCATTTGATGAGTAAGATCGAACAAGGGAGAGGGATATGGAAATGATGAAGTAATGAAAGAGGAAGTCATTGCTAGTAGTAACGACTTGTCACGATCCATTGGTTCGTATAGAATCCATGTCCTAGGTCTATCAAAAAACATTCTTTTCGCTAAGCGTATATAATAAAATAGAGTGAAAGGGTCCACCCCGAAACCAAGGGGGTACTAACTAACAGCTGAGTCCTCTTCGAATCGCAGGAGATAGTTGCCCATCATACGGCTCACCATCTTCACTTGCCTCTAAGGGGGGCTCGCTCCGGGCAGGTTCAGATCACTTACTATACACGGCCCTGCGAAGGGGTTAGGAGCGTTTTCAAGATGATTCTTTCTTTGTCGAGACGAAAAAGGAACCCATCTTTTCGATTGAAAAATGTGAGTCTGTTTTGCCCACTTTATCCATCCCCCTCTATCAAAATGATCAAAAAGGCATTTCAAATGCTTCTTATTCCCGTGTTGATCTTATCCATCTCTGCCCCGCTTCCATGTGGGCAGAGACCCCTGTAGAGAATGAAGAGGATCCAAGGATCTTACTCTCAAGAGTGCTTCGATAGGCTCCACTCTCTCCCCTGAATAAGTCAGGCTCCGTTAGCCTCGGCTGAGATGGGGATAACGAGTCGATGATTGAAGCCCCCAACGTTCTGCCAGACACTGGACAGGGGTAAGCTCTATAAATGTGTAGAGCCAAGTGTAGTGTGGTGTAGTAGTAGGCACTTCTAGGCCCCTTGCCGGCTACTGGATCACTCCAGTGCTTCGAGTACTACGGACCCTCTGCCATCCATTGCAGCAGAGCCGTTTCATGAGCGGGGGGGGGGGGGGCGAAGCGCAGTTCTTTGAATCAAAGGTTTCATGAAATCTAAATCGATTCTTTTTTAGATATCTGGATAGATGGATGGATCTATCTTTCTATTCAGATATCTTTTGCAATCAGCCCCAAATCCTTGATTTGGCTAGGAAACAAAGCACTACTTTGGGCCCAGGAAGCGAAGGGTATGAGCTCGGCTGCTTCTCCCCCACACTTCTTTATTTCTCCGTGCCCCTTCCGCATGCGCTTCACGCGCCATTGGCGCTTTGCTCTCCTCTTATTTCTTCATTGGAGGGTTCGGATGGACTTCGCCGTTCTTTCCCAACAAAAATGGAAAGGGCTCTATCACATCGAGATGTCGATTCGTTTTCCGCCCCAAATGAGATGGGGAATTAGTCACCTCTGTCCCTTCATCTTTTTGAAAGGAATCGAGGCCCGGCCCGGCTCGCGTCATTCCAACAACCGACGGGGAGCACCTCAGTATACGATCGTGCGCAGTAACTGGGAGTCCTATTACACCTAAGGCCAACTTCCATTCACCAAACCCAGGTTCATCTCGTGTAGTGATTGTGGACTCGTACAAGGATATGGAGTCCGGTTGATGTAACAGACTTGACCATGTCTTTCATAGCATGCATTCCCATCTGTGTTGCAACTGATTCGGTAAGCTACGTGTCCGGTGCACGGAAAATTGCCTTCGGTCTTCCAACCTTACTCATGGCAACCTTCCGGCCGCCCAACGACCTATAACGCTAGTCACTACTCCCACTGGGGCTAGGAAGTTAGCCCCACAACCCAAAGCGGCGAAGAACAAATAGAATTTGCTACAAAAGTCGGCTAACGGGGGTATTCCTGCGTATGAGAACATTGTAATGGAGAAGGTCATAGCCGAAATAGGATTCGTTTTGGCTAGAGCGCCCAAATCCGCTATATATTTGACACGGGTTTGCCGTAATGCTGGAACTATGGCGAATGCATCTATCGTCATTGATGCATAAATAAATATACCAATTAGTAGTGATTGAATTCCTTCTATGGTTCCACATGAGAAACCAGTACGAATATAACCTACATGTCCAATCGAACTATGAGCTAGAGGTCTTTTGACTTTCATTTGGGCCATGGCGGCCAGTGCTCCTAAGATCATAGAAGCAATGCTGCAGAAAAAGAAGATTTGTTGTAATGTACCCCCATAGGAAGCAACAATAGAAACAAGTGAAATATTTGCAGAAATAGAAATTTTAGGCGCAATAGAAAGGAATGCTGTCACCGGGGTGGGTGAACCCTCATAGATATCAGGTGCCCACATATATAGAGTCAAAAGAGAGATTGAGTCCGAGGGAGAGGGGGGTTTCTTCGGGCTCGAGAGATTGAATAGATAGGGCCCCACAAGTTGTTAATTCGCCTCTGGGGAATTCACACAAAAGGGAAGGACTTATTCTCAACGAAAAAAGTGCTCTCTGAACCGAACGTGAAAGTTGTTTTCCATCAGACGGCTGTTCACGTAACTCCACTCTCGGCTTGGATTATATATCCATTTGGTCCGCTCTCGGCCATTCCACACGCTGCCTAGCAGAGACGTGGTTATATGAAGTGGATTCTCTCTTTTGTAGTAGATGACGAACCTGCTGCTCAGTGGGCGGGCGCAGCAGCTACATGGACCCCTTTCTTTATGTTGTTGCCAGCGCTTTCCCAGGCCGAGCCAGAATTCTTTATTAGAATATCGGCAGGCAAAGCCCGAAGGAAGGCTGCTATCCCCTCGGCCTTCTTCCTTTTCGATGAAAAACAAATCGACATCTCAATCTCCGAATGTGTTTTCCTTACCCAGCTAATATCCCCCCCTTCGTCGAGCCTTTCCTTTAGTGGTAAGGGATATGCACCTTATCTGAACGTCGGCAGGCATTCCGGAATTCTCCTTTTTTGGCCTCGGGTGAACATAGGCTCAAACATGATTGGAGGGGTCCTAGCTACGCCATGCGTTCAATAAAAAAAGCAAGCCTCTGGGAAGCTGCAGGGATTACAAAAAGAGGGTGCTTTCCTGTGTTCCACTGAAAAAATGACAAAGGAGAAGACGCTCTTCAACTTTCTTTCTTCCTCCCGCACCCGCCTAAGCCTGGCCCATGTTAGAGGGGAATATTAGCAAAGCGGAAAAAGACAGAGGGAGGGGGAGCTGCATCTTATTCTCTTCGCGAGAACTTCAGGATCGGAGAAGCATTCGGAAGGGGCGAGGCCTTCATTTCGTTGGCACAAGCAGAAACGATCCAATCCATTCGGGGCTTCGTGGAACCCAAAAACGAACTCTGTTTACTTTTTTCATAGATAGATGAGATATATAGGAATAGTATATACATCCCTTTACTTTAGATGTCTATGTATCTATTTTGGAGTCATCTCCCGATTCTCTTTTTTTCTAATTTGCACTGCTATTTCTCTCTAAATTGCATCAAAGAAAATAGAGAGAGAGAGAGCAGATGGATCCTATCCCCTATAACGAACACTCATTCCTATCTATTGATAGAAAAAGAAAGATCTTTGTCACAGACTTTTTCTTTGTTCTTTTTTTAGATTGGAGGAATTCCTCATATCCAAGGCAGCTCCCCACAAACACCCCACCCATATGACTATGCCCCCTTTTGAATCGACAGTAGATTGGGCTTCATAGCTACTTTCATTCTAAAGACGAATATTAGTCAATAGGCAGGCTTCTTTCAGTAGCAAACATATTCATTTTCACCGGGCTCCGCGCACCTTTGATACTTCTGGAGGGCAAGCAGTTTTATAGTGACTTCTTTCTTAGGGTAGGGCGACGAATACTTCCAATTCCAGAAAGGTCATTGGGTCGCCTTTGGAAGCTAAAGCAAAATTTGTAGAAAGCCGAGAGAAAAAGCGAAAGCTTGCTCGAAACGGCCTATACCCTAACCCTCGGAAGCGAAGACGCAAAGCGTCACTTTTTTCAAAAGGAAGGAGTTTTTCTGACTGAATCCATCCTGCAAACAGTCAAATCTAAACCTTGTCGCCCTTCTTTCCTCGTGGGCAGGAAGCACACCAGCAGCGTGCGTTGCGTGATTCCACTGTGTTTTTTGCACTTGACTGGGTGGACAGTTGACAGGAAGATAACTTCGATTCGCCCGGCCAGCAGGCGGGCGGCGTGCTTATCTTGTGTGACAACACTACAGAGCGAGTAGCTCTTCTAGTCCAAATAAAACAGGAACTCCCTTGACTACAAGTACAACACATGACATAGATTCCCTCACATCTTCAAAAATGTCAGCTACAGGATTCGAACTCACGACCTTCATTCCACCTACGAGCTCGCTAACCACTGGAGCTAATGGCCTTGAACGATTTGTAACGGCCTGAAATACCTAATAAAACTGGCGCAGCGCTATTTGTTGCAGATAACCATGTATTGTATCGCTTAAATTTTTTGGAAAACAAATCGTGATAAGAAAAGGTTCATGGATTTGGAAAAGGTGTCATTTTTGAAGAAAAGTTCATCGATTTTGAAAAAAAGTTCATTCAAATTGAAAAAAAATTGTTCATGGATTATAAAAAAAATTGAAAAATTGAAAAAAGTTCATCAGTTTGAAAAAAAGTTCATCAAATTTAGAAAAAGTTTATTAAATTTGAAAAAAAGTTCATCAAATCTGAAAAATGTTCATCAAATTTGAAAAAAAAAATATTAAATCTGAAAAAAGTTCATCAAATTTGAAAAAAAGTTCAGTGAATTTTTTTAAAAAGTTCATCGAATATGAAAAAAGTTCATTGAATTTGGAAAAAATAGTTCATTAAATATGAAAAAAGTTCATCGAATCTGAAAAAGTTCAGCGAATTTGAAAAAAAAGTTCATCAATATGAAGAAAAAGTTCACGAATTATAAACAAATCATTGAGCCAGGAAGAAGAAAAGAAAAAAAAAGAAAAACATAAACGGAAAAAGAAAAAAGGAAAAAAGGAAAGTTAAACGAAGAAAAGATATAAGAGGATGCTAGTAACAACGTTGGGTATGGTGGCGTGATGGTTTCTGTCGGGTAGCTCGAAGTAGAGGTGCCTAGTTCGATCCCCTGCGGGAACGCTCTTTTTTCCTGTCAAGATATAGAAAGGGAACAGGGTGAGATGGGCGGGCCCAGCTTGGTTGCTGCAGGCGCTCGTGTTTGCAAAATACACATAAACGGGCGCCAAATAGGATTTGCCCGGTTCGCTCGCTAGCTGAAGAAAAACACACTACGTCGCTGGGGTTTTTTCGGGTTGTGTTGTGGTGCTGGTTCAGGAAAAAGTCTGGCCTCCGTTTTTTACATGTTTCAGTATGTTTATGAAACAAATTCATATATTATTAAAAAAAGATCATCGATTTTGATCAAGAATGTTCACAAATCTGAAAAAGTTCATCAATTTTGATAAAGTACATCGGATTTAAAAAAGTTCAACGGATTAAAAAAAGTTCATCGGAGTGAAAATAGTTCATTGGATTTTAAAAAAAGTTCATCGAATCTAAAAAAAAGTTCATTGGATTTGAAAAAAAGGTTGATCGAATTGAAAACATTTATCAGATTTTAGAAAAAATGTTCATTGAATTGAAAAAAGTTCATTGGATTTGAAAACAAATCATTGAATTGGAAAAAGTTCATCGATTTTTAAAATAAATTCATCAAAATGGTAAAAAGTTCATTCATTTTCAAGAAAACATCGAGTTTGAAAAAAAGTTCATCAAAATTGAAAAAATTCTTTGAAATTGAAAAAAAATCATCGATTTAAATAAAAATTTCACGAATTAGGTAAAAAAATATCGTCTGTTTGTAAACATTTCTCGCATTTTAAGAAAACAAGAAAACATGAAACAAAAAAGAAAGGGAAAAACACAGAAAAAATAGAGGGCATTTTCTGTATGTATAAAAAGATGGAAATGAGGTTTGTGATCACGAGTTAGTGCGGTGGCATGGTGGTTCTTGGAGTTAGCTAACCCCAGAGAGATCTGTAGTTCGATTCCTTTCTGCCCACAATTTCCTTTCTATCCTATTTTGAGTTCCAAAACACGGAGGGAAATGGTAGTGCGCCAAGCCCAGCTAGCACCACTGCAGGCGCCAGTTTGTGGAAACAGCTATAACCAGCGCGTGCAGCTCCAAGCGATTTTTTGTTTTTGTTTTGTTCGCTCTTGTTTTTCAATTTTTTTTTGGTTTCTCGTAAGGCAATAGTATTTTTTAATGCGAAAAATATGTAATTATATGAATATTTTGAGAACTTGGTTACATTTTCATTACTAAATAAATATTTATAAAACTAATATATGCATGACCGCTTTAAAAAAACCATAAGCATTGCATGAACATTTTTCTGCAATTGCATTAGTTCTTTAAATGTTTATCATGTGTTTGAAAAAGTTCATTGTATATTTATAAAATGTTCATAAGTTCTGAAACATGTTATGAAGAACTTTAAACGAAAAAAACATGAATTAAACATACGTTCACTGTGTATTTATCTGAGCAAATTTTTATTAAAAAATTATTTCTGAAAAATAGATTGGCATTTTAAGAAAAATATTTACCATGTATTAAAAAAATGTATTCATTATGAATTGAATATTTTTTCCTTGTTTAAAAGTGTCCAAGATGTATTTTACAAAATGTTCACCACATGTGAGAAAATGCTCATGAGTTATAAAATGTGTGCGCCCTTTAAAAATGTTCATGAATTACATAAACATTGTCGAAATTGAAAAAAAATTGTGCAAATGTTCATGAAGTTAAGATCATGAAATAAAAAGTATTAATGCATTTTAAAAGCATGGTCAAAATTTTACAATCATTCTTGAAATAAAAATGTTTAAGGAAAGAGAAAAAAACTAAAAATAGGGGAATTTTAAAGTTGCTATAAAAAAATTGTAAAACATCCAAGAATGATAATATAACAGTATGGAACAATAAAATATTATAGATACATTGGAGACGTATCAATCAGTGCGAAAAGGCTAGAGGCCTACTCGGATCTGTCAGATTCAGGACTCCATAGACCCAAAAAGGTTCGAACTCTCGGGCATGTGCGAAGATCTCAACCTCTAGAGCCTCAAACTCGTCGCCCTACATCCTAGCCTTGCCGGTTACACACTCAAGCGGGGAAGAAGATGAACATGGCAGTTTACCCAGGTTCGGGCCACCTTGCGGTGTAAAACCTACTCATGCTTTATGGTGGATTGGCCTCACGAGGAGGTTTGAGGATGAACTAGTATAGTGGATGAGTTGCCTACCGAGGGCTCGGGGGTGAGAATGAGTCGACCCTTTCTATGATAGTGACTAACCTATATTTGTAGTGGCCTTGGTCCTCTTCCCCAAAACTTAGGCGGGAAGGGATTCCACAACGGACAATTTAAAAGGGGACAAGAGGTACATCTAATCCTGACAAAAGGCAGTCTTCTCCCGCAAAGCTTCTGGTCGTGACGCAGCAGTGGGCTCGGCGATGACTGTTGGGGAATGTAGCATGCAATTTTTTAGAAAATCATACGCTCACGCAAGATCTATTTAGGAGATGCATAGCAACGAGAGGGGGAGAGTGTGTCCACGTACCCTCGTAGACCGAAAGCAGAAACGTTTGACAACGCGGTTGATGTAGTCGAACTTCTTCTCGTTCCGACCAATCAAACACCAAACGTACAACACCTCAGAGTTTTGCACACGTTTGGCTTGATGACGTTACTCGAACTCTTGATCCAGCAAAGTGTCAAGGGAGAGTTCCGTCAGCACGACGGCGTGGTGACAGCGATGGTGAAGTAATCCGCGCAGGGCTTCGCCTAAGCACTACGTGAATATGATCGGAGGTGTAAACTATGGAGGGGGCGCCGCACACGGCTAACAACTATTGATGTGTGTTCTAGCGATGCTCCCCTCATATATATAGGTTGGAAGGGAGGAGAGGCAGCCAAGGGGGCGCCCCAAGTAGCAGGAATCCTACTTGGGCGCCTCCCAATTCGGCCTCCCCCTTCCATATTCATCGGGAGGGGGAAGGAAGGAGGAGGGAGGGGGGAGGAAGGGGAGGCCAAATCCCTCCCCTTCCTTTCTCCCTGTAACGCCCACGATGCGGCTATATCTCCCACGTGTCGAAGCACGACTTAGAGGCATAACCGCATTGTAAGCAATGTCGCAAGAGAGGTAATCTTCACACAACTCATGTAATGAATAAGGAAAAGAGGTACATAGTTGGCTTACACTCGCCACGTCACACAATACATGAGTAAAGCATTACATCAAACAGATACAATCAAGATCCGACTACGGAACCAAAATAAAAGAATACTACCCCTAATGCTACAGATCCCCGATCGCCCCGACTGGGCTCCACTACTGACCAACTGGAAACGGAAACAACATAACGAACACGGTCTTCAACGAGCTCCTCCTTGAGCGCGGTTGCGTCACCTGCACGGTTTCATCGGCACCTGCAAACTGGTTTTGGAAGTAATCTGTGAGTCACGGGGACTCAGCAATCTCACACCCTCGCGATCAAGACTATTTAAGCTTATGGGTAGGTAAAAGGTATGTGAGGTGGAGCTGCAGCAAGCACTAGCATATATGGTGGCTAACATACGCAAAAGAGAGCGAGAAGAGAAGGCAAAGCACGTTCGAGAATCTATGATCAAGAAGTGATCCAAGACTACTTACGTTCAAGCATAACTCCAACACTGTGTTCACTTCCCGGACTCCGCCGAGAAGAGACCATCACGGCTACACACGCGGTTGATCCATTTTAATTAAGTTAAGTTTCAGATTTTCTACAACCGGACATTAACAAATTCCCATCTGCCCATAACCGCGGGCACGGCTTTCGAAAGTTCATAACCCTGTAGGGGTGTCCCAACTTAGCCCATCACAAGCTCTCACGGTCAACGAAGGATATTCCTGTTGGGGAACGTAGTAATTTCAAAAAAATTCCTACGCACACGCAAGATCATGGTGATGCATAGCAACGAGAGGGGAGAGTGTGATCTATGTACCCTTGTAGACCGACAGCGGAAGCGTTAGCACAACGCGGTTGATGTAGTCGTACGTCTTCACGGCCCGACCGATCAAGCACCGAAACTACGGCACCTCCGAGTTCTAGCACACGTTCAGCTTGATGATGATCCCCGGACTCTGATCCAGCAAAGTGTCGGGGAAGAGTTCCGTCAGCACGACAGCGTGGTGACGATCTTGATGTACTACCATCGCAGGGCTTCGCCTAAGCACCGCTACAATATTATCGAGGACTATGGTGGAAGGGGGCACCGCACACGGCTAAGAATATGATCACGTGGATCAACTTGTGTGTCTAGGGGTGCTCCCTGCCTCCGTATATAAAGGATCAAAGGGGGGGTGCGGCAGGCCAGGAGGAGGGCGCGCCAGGAGGAGTCCTACTCCCACCGGAAGTAGGATTCCCCCCCCCTTCCTAGTTGGAATAGGATTCGGGAGGGGGAAAGAGGAGAGAAAGAAGGAAAGGGGAGGGGCGCCGCCCCCTCTCCTTGTCCTATTCGGACTAGGGGAGAGGGGTGCGCGGCCCAGCCCTGGCCACCTCTCCTCTCTTCCACTAAAGCCCACTAAGGCCCATATACCTCCCGGGGGGTTCCGGTAACCTCCCGGTACTCCGAAAAAATCCCGATTTCACCCGGAACACTTCCGATATCCAAATATAGGCTTCCAATATATCAATCTTTATGTCTCGACCATTTCGAGACTCCTCGTCATGTTCGTGATCACATCCGGGACTCCGAAAAAACTTCGGTACATCAAAATGTATAAACTCATAATATAACTGTCATCGAAACCTTAAGCGTGCGGACCCTACGGGTTTGAGAACAATGTAGACATGACCGAGACACGTCTCCGGTCAATAACCAATAGTGGAACCTGGATGCTCATATTGGCTCCTACATATTCTACGAAGATCTTTTATCGGTCAGACCGCATAACAACATACGTTGTTCCCTTTGTCATCGGTATGTTACTTGCCCGAGATTCGATCGTCGGTATCTCAATACCTAGTTCAATATCGTTACCGGCAAGTCTCTTTACTTGTTCCGTAATACATCATCTCACAACTAACTCATTAGTTGCAATGCTTGCAAGGCTTATGTGATGTGCATTACCGAGAGGGCCCAGAGATACCTCTCCGACAATCGGAGTGACAAATCCTAATCTTGAAATACGCCAACCCAACATGTACCTTTGGAGACACCTGTAGAGCTCCTTTATAATCATCCAGTTACGTTGTGACATTTGGTAGCACACAAAGTGTTCCTCCGGCAAACGGGAGTTGCATAATCTCATAGTCATAGGAACATGTATAAGTCATGAAGAAAGCAATAGCAACATACTAAACGATCGGGTGCTAAGCTAATGGAATGGGTCATGTCAATCAGATCATTCACCTAATGATGTGATCCCGTTAATCAAATAACAACTCTTTGTCCATGGTTAGGAAACATAACCATCTTTGATTAACGAGCTAGTCAAGTAGAGGCATACTAGTGACACTCTGTTTGTCTATGTATTCACACATGTATTATGTTTCTGTTTAATACAATTCTAGCATGAATAATAAACATTTATCATGATATAAGGAAATAAATAATAACTTTATTATTGCCTCTAGGGAATATTTCCTTCAGTCTCCCACTTGCACTAGAGTCAATAATCTAGATTACACAGTAATGATTCTAACACCCATGGAGCCTTGGTGCTGATCATGTTTTGCTCGTGGAAGAGGCTTAGTCAACGGGTCTGCTACATTCAGATCTGTATGTATCTTGCAAATCTCTATGTCTCCCACCTGGACTAGATCCCGAATGGAATTGAAGCGTCTCTTTATGTGCTTGGTTCTCTTGTGAAATCTGGATTCCTTTGCCAAGGCAATTGCACCAGTATTGTCACAACAGATTTTCATTAGACCCGATGCACTAGGTATGACACCTAGATCGGATATGAACTCCTTGATCCAGACTCCTTCATTTGCTGCTTCCGAAGCAGCTATGTATTCCGCTTCACACGTAGATCCCGCCACGACGCTTTGTTTAGAACTGCACCAACTGACAGCTCCACCGTTTAATGTAAACACGTATCCGGTTTGCGATTTAGAATCGTCTGGATCAGTGTCAAAGCTCGCATCAACGTAACCATTTACGATGAGCTCTTTGTCACCTCCATAAATGAGAAACATATCCTTAGTCCTTTTCAGGTATTTCAGGATGTTCTTGACCGCTGTCCAGTGATCCACTCCTGGATTACTTTGGTACCTCCCTGCTAGACTTATAGCAAGGCACACATCAGGTCTAGTACATAGCAATGCATACATGATAGAGCCTATGGCTGAAGCATAGGGAACATCTTTCATTTTCTCTCTATCTTCTGCAGTGGTCGGGCATTGAGTCTTACTCAACTTCACACCTTGTAACACAGGCAAGAACCCTTTCTTTGCTTGATCCATTTTGAACTTCTTCAAAACTTTGTCAAGGTATGTGTTTTGTGAAAGTCCAATTAAGCGTCTTGATCTATCTCTATAGATCTTAATGCCTAATATGTAAGCAGCTTCACCGAGGTCTTTCATTGAAAAACTCTTATTCAAGTATCCCTTTATGCTATCCAGAAATTCTATATCATTTCCAATTAGTAATATGTCATCCACATATAATATCAGAAATGCTATAGAGCTCCCACTCACTTTCTTGTAAATACATGCTTCTCCAAAAGTCCGTATAAAACCAAATGCTTTGATCACACTATCAAAGCGTTTATTCCAACTCCGAGAGGCTTGCACCAGTCCATAAATGGATCGCTGGAGCTTGCACACTTTGTTAGCTCCCTTTGGATCGACAAAACCTTCCGGCTGCATCATATACAACTCTTCTTGCAGAAATCCATTCAGGAATGCAGTTTTGACATCCATTTGCCAAATTTCATAATCATAAAATGCGGCAATTGCTAACATGATTCGGACAGACTTAAGCATCGCTACGGGTGAGAAGGTCTCATTGTAGTCAACCCCTTGAACTTGTCGAAAACCTTTTATGACAAGTCGAGCTTTGTAGACAGTAATATTATCGTCAGCATCAGTCTTCTTCTTGAAGATCCATTTATTCTCTATTGCTTGCCGATCATTGGGCAAGTCAACCAAAGTCCATACTTTGTTCTCATACATGGATCCCATCTCAGATTTCATGGCTTCAAGCCATTTTGCGGAATCTGGGCTCACCATCGCTTCTTCATAGTTCATAGGTTCATCATGATCTAGTAGCATGACTTCCAGAACAGGATTACCATACCACTCTCGCGCGGATCTTACTCTGGTTGATCTACGAGGTTCAGTAGTATCTTGTTCTGAAGTTTCATGATCATTATCATTATCTTCCTCACTAATTGGTGTAGGTGTCACAGAAATAGGTTTCTGTGATGTACTACTTTCCAATAAGGGAGCAGGTACAGTTACCTCGTCAAGTTCTACTTTCCTCCCACTCACTTCTTTCAAGAGAAACTCCTTCTCCAGAAAGTTTCCGAATTTAGCAACAAAAGTCTTGCCTTCGGATCTGTGATAAAAGGTGTATCCAATAGTTTCCTTTGGATATCCTATGAAGACACATTTCTCCGATTTGGGTTCGAGCTTATCAGGTTGAAGCTTTTTCACATAAGCATCGCAGCCCCAAACTTTCAGAAACAACAACTTTGGTTTCTTGCCAAACCACAGTTCATAAGGCGTCGTCTCAACGGATTTTGATGGTGCCCTATTTAACGTGAATGCGGCCGTCTCTAGAGTATATCCCCAAAACGATAGCGGTAAATCAGTAATAGACATCATAGATCGCACCATATCTAGTAAAGTACGATTACGACGTTCGGACACACCATTACGCTATGGTGTTCCGGGTGGCGTGAGTTGCGAAACTATTCCACATTGTTTCAAATGTACACCAAACTCGTAACTCAAATATTCTCCTCCACGATCAGATCATAGGAATTTTATTTTCTTGTTACGATGATTTTCAACTTCACTCTAAAATTCTTTGAATTTTTCAAACGTTTCAGACTTGTGTTTCATTAAGTAGATATACCCATATCTGCTTAAGTCATCTGTGAAGGTGAGAAAATAACGATATCCGCCACGAGCCTCAACATTCATCGGACCACATACATCTGTATGTATGATTTCCAACAAAACTGTTGCTCTCTCCATAGTATCGGAGAATGGTGTTTTTGTCATCTTACCCATAAGGCACGGTTCGCAAGTACCAAGTGATTCATAATCAAGTGGTTCCAAAAGCCCATCAGTATGGAGTTTCTTCATGCGCTTTATACCGATATGACCCAAACGGCAGTGCCACAAATAAGTTGCACTATCATTATCAACTCTGCATCTTTTGGCTTCAACACTATAAATATGTGTGTCACTACTATCGAGATTTAATATGAATAGACCACTCCTTAAGGGTGCGTGACCATAAAAGATATTACTCATGTAAATATAACAACCATTATTCTCTGATTTAAATGAATAACCGTCTCGCATCAAACAAGATCCAGATATAATGTTCATGCTTAACGCTGGCACCAAATAACAATTATTTAGGTCTAATACTAATCCCGAAGGTAGATGTAGAGGTAGCGTGCCGACTGCGATCACATCAACTTTGGAACCATTTCCCACGCGCATCGTCACCTCGTCCTTAGCCAATCTTCGCTTAATCCGTAGTCCCTGTTTCGAGTTGCAAATATTAGCAACAGAACCAGTATCAAATACCCAGGTGCTACTGCGAGCATTAGTAAGGTACACATCAATAACATGTATATCACATATACCTTTGTTCACCTTGCCATCCTTCTTATCCGCCAAATACTTGGGGCAGTTCCGCTTCCAGTGACCAGTCTGCTTGCAGTAGAAGCACTCAGTTTCAGGCTTAGGTCCAGGTTTGGGTTTCTTCTCTTGAGTAGCAACTTGCTTGCTATTCTTTTTGAAGTTCCCCTTCTTCTTCCCTTTGCCCTTTTTCTTGAAACTAGTGGTCTTGCTGACCATCAACACTTGATGCTCCTTCTTGATTTCTACCTCTGCAGCTTTCAGCATTGCGAAGAGCTCGGGAATAGTCTTATTCATCCCTTGCATATTATAGTTCATCACGAAGCTCTTGTAGCTTGGTGGCAGTGATTGGAGAATTCTGTCAATGACGCAATCATCTGGAAGATTAACTCCCATTTGAATCAAGTGATTATTATACCCAGACATTTTGAGTATATGCTCACTGACAGAACTGTTCTCCTCCATCTTGCAGCTATAGAACTTATTGGAGACTTCATATCTCTCAATCCGGGCATTTGCTTGAAATATTAACTTCAACTCCTGGAACATCTCATATGCTCCATAACGTTCAAAACGTTGTTGAAGTCCCGATTCTAAGCTGTAAAGCATGGCACACTGAACTATCGAGTAGTCATCAGCTTTGCTCTGCCAGATGTTCATAACATCTGGTGTTGCTCCAGCAGCAGGCCTGGCACCCAGCGGTGCTTCCAGGACATAATTCTTCTGTGCAGCAATGAGGATAATCCTCAAGTTACGGACCCAGTCCGTGTAATTGCTACCATCATCTTTCAACTTTGCTTTCTCAAGGAACGCATTAAAATTCAACGGAACAACAGCACGGGCCATCTATCTACAATCAAACATAAATAATCAAGATACTATTAGGTACTAAGTTCATGATAAATTTAGGTTCAATTAATCATATTACTTAAAGAACTCCCACTTAGATAGACATCCCTCTAAGCCTCTAAGTGATTACGTGATCCAAATCAACTAAACCATGTCCGATCATCACGTGAGATGGAGTAGTTTCATTGGTGAACATCACTATGTTGATCATATCTACTATATGATTCACGCTCGACCTTTCGATCTCCGTGTTCCGAGGCCATATCTGTATATGCTTGGCTCGTCAAGTATAACCTGAGTATTCCGCGTGTGCAACTGTTTTGCACCCGTTGTATTTGAACGTAGAGCCTATCACACCCGATCATCACGTGGTGTCTCAGCACGAAGAACTTTCGCAATGGTGCATACTCAGGGAGAACACTTCTTGATAATTAGTGAGAGATCATCTTATAATGCTACCGTCAATCAAAGCAAGATAAGATGCATAAAAGATAAACATCACATGCAATCAATATAAGTGATATGATATGGCCATCATCATCTTGTGCTTGTGATCTCCATCCTCGAAGCACCATCGTGATCACCATCGTCACCGGCGCGACACCTTGATCTCCATCGTAGCATCGTTGTCGTCTCGCCAATCTTATGCTTCCACGACTATCGCTACCGCTTAGTGATAAAGTAAAGCATTACAGCGCAATTGCATTGCATACAATAAAGCGACAACCATATGGCTCCTGCCAGTTGCTGATAACTCGGTTACAAAACATGATCATCTCATACAATAAAATTTAGCATCATGTCTTGACCATATCACATCACAACATGCCCTGCAAAAACAAGTTAGACGTCCTCTACTTTGTTGTTGCAAGTTTTACGTGGCTGCTACGGGCTTAAGCAAGAACCAATCTTACCTACGCATCAAAACCATAATGATAGTTTGTCAAGTTGGTGCTGTTTTAACCTTCGCAAGGACCGGGCGTAGCCACACTCGGTTCAACTAAAGTTGGAGAAACTGTCACCCGCTAGCCACCTTTGTGCAAAGCACGTCGGGAGAACCGGTCTCGCGTAAGCGTATGCGTAATGTCGGTCCGGGCCGCTTCGTCCAACAATACCGCCGAACCAAAGTATGACATGCTGGTAAGCAGTATGGCTTATATCGCCCACAACTCACTTGTGTTCTACTCGTGCATATAGCATCAACACATAAAACCTAGGCTCGGATGCCACTGTTGGGGAACGTAGTAATTTCAAAAAAATTCCAACGCACACGCAAGATCATGATGATGCATAGCAAAGAGAGGGGAGAGTGTGATCTACGTACCCTTGTAGACCGACAGCGGAAGCGTTAGCACAACGCGGTTGATGTAGTCATACGTCTTCACGGCCCGACCGATCAAGCACCGAAACTACGGCACCTCCGAGTTCTAGCACACGTTCAGCTTGATGATGATCCCCGGACTCCGATCCAGCAAATTGTCGGGGAAAAGTTCCGTCAGCACGACAGCGTGGTGACGATCTTGATGTACTACCGTCACAGGGCTTCGCCTAAGCACCGCTACAATATTATCGAGGACTATGGTGGAAGGGGGCACCGCACACGGCTAAGAATATGATCACGTGGAACAACTTGTGTGTCTAGGGGTGCTCCCTGCCTCCGTATATAAAGGATCAAAGGGGGGGTGGGTGCGGCCGGCCAGGAGGAGGGCGCGCCAGGAGGAGTCCTACTCCCACCGGGAGTAGGATTCCCCCCCTTTCCTAGTTGGAATAGGATTCGGGAGGGGGGAAAGAGGAGAGAGAAGGAAAGGGGGGCGCCGCCCCCATCTCCTTGTCCTATTCGGACTAGGGGGGAGGGGCGCGCGGCCCAGCCCTGGCCACCTCTCCTCTCTTCCACTAAAGCCCACTAAGGCCCATATACCTCCCGGGGGGTTCCGGTAACCTCCCGGTACTCCGGAAAAATCCCGATTTCACCCGGAACACTTCCGATATCCAAATATAGGCTTCCAATATATCAATCTTTATGTCTCGACCATTTCGAGACTCCTCGTCATGTCCGTGATCACATCCGAGACTCCGAACCAACTTCGGTACATCAAAATGTATAAACTCATAATATAATTGTCATCGAAACCTTAAGCGTGCGGACCCTACGGGTTCGAGAACAATGTAGACATGACCGAGACACGTCTCCGGTCAATAACCAATAGGGGAACCTGGATGCTCATATTGGCTCCTACATATTCTACGAAGATCTTTTATCGGTCAGACCGCATAACAACATACGTTGTTCCCTTTGTCATCGGTATGTTACTTGCCCGACGTTCGATCGTCGGTATCTCAATACCTAGTTCAATCTCGTTACCGGCAAGTCTCTTTACTCGTTCCGTAATACATCATCTCACAACTAACTCATTAGTTGCAATGCTTGCAAGGCTTATGTGATGTGCATTACCGAGAGGGCCCAGAGATACCTCTCCGACAATCGGAGTGACAAATCCTAATCTCGAAATACGCCAACCCAACAAGTACCTTTGGAGACACCTGTAGAGCTCCTTTATAATCACCCAGTTACATTGTGACGTTTGGTAGCACACAAAGTGTTCCTCCGGCAAACGGGAGTTGCATAATCTCATAGTCATAGGAACATGTATAAGTCATGAAGAAAGCAATAGCAACATACTAAATGATCGGGTGCTAAGCTAATGGAATGGGTCATGTCAATCAGATCATTCACCTAATGATGTGATCCCGTTAATCAAATAACAACTCTTTGTCCATGGTTAGGAAACATAACCATCTTTGATTAACGAGCTAGTCAAGTAGAGGCATACTAGTGACACTCTGTTTGTCTATGTATTCACACATGTATTATGTTTCCGTTTAATACAATTCTAGCATGAATAATAAACATTTATCATGATATAAGGAAATAAATAATAACTTTATTATTGCCTCTAGGGCATATTTCCATCAATTCCTTCTCCCAGGAAGACCCGATCAGACTCGGAATCACGGTTACAAGACATTTCAACAATGGTAAAACAAGACCAGCAAGACCACCCGCCGTGCCGACAAATCCCGATAGGAGCTGCACATATCTCGTTCTCAGGGCACACCGGATAAGCTAATCGTACAGGAGCCGACGTAACCCAAGTTGCCAAGGGATGGCCCTGCACGGTGCTCTAGTTTGGACCAACACTCAGAGGAGCACTGGCCCGGGGTTTAAATAAAGATGACCCTTGAGTGTGCAGAACCCAAGGGAAAAAGTCTTAGGTGGCAAATGGTAAAACCAAGGTTGGACCTTGCTGGAGGAGTTTTATTCAAGGCGAACTATCAAGGGGGTCCCATTATAACCCAACCACGTAAGGAACACAAAATCAAGGAACATAACACCGGTATGACAGAAACTAGGGCGGCAAGAGTGGAACAAAACACAAGGCATAAGGCCGAGCCTTCCACCCTTTACCAAGTTTATAGATGCATTAAATAAATAAGAGATATTGTGATATCCCAACAAAATATCCATGTTCCCAACAAGGAACAAACTCCATCTTCACCTGCAACTAGCAACGCTATAAGAGGGGCTGAGCAAAGCGGTGACATTGCCAAACAACGGTTTGCTAGGACAAGGTGGGTTAGAGGTTTGACATGGCAATATGGGAGACATGATAAAGCAAGTGGTAGGTATCGCAGCATAGGCATAGCAATAGAGCGAGCAACTAGCAAGCAAAAATAGAAGTGATTTCGAGGGTATGGTCATCTTGCCTGAGATCCCGCAAGGAAGACGAACGAGTCCATGAAGAAGACAAATGGACGAAGTCGAACGGATCCTCACAAGCGCGACGTTAACGGAACTAACCCGAAGAAACAACACCGGAAAGAAGCAAACAAGATAGTAAACAACCACCACATAAACATGGCATGATGCACATGTTGGGGAACGCAGTAATTTCAAAATTTTCCTACGCACACGCAAGATCATGGTGATGCATAGAAATGAGAGGGGAGAGTGTTGTCCATGTACCCTCATAGACCGAAAGAGGAAGCGTTAGCACAACGTGGTTGATGTAGTCATACGTCTTCACGATCCGACCGATCCAAGTACCGAACGCACGACACCTCCGAGTTCAGCACACGTTCAGCTCGATGACATCCCGCGAATTCCGATCCAGCAGAGCTTCACGGGAGAGTTCCGTCAGCACGACAGCGTGGTGACGGTGATGATGTTGCTACCGACGCAGGGCTTCGCCTAAGCACCGCTACGATATGACCGAGGTGGAATATGGTGGAGGGGGGCACCGCACACGGCTAGGAGAGATCAACTGATCAACTTGTGTGTCTAGAGGTGCCCCCTACCCCCGTATATAAAGGAGCAAGGGGGAGGCCGGCCGGCCCTCTATGGGCGCGCCAGGAGGAGGAGTCCTCCTCCTAGTAGGAGTAGGACTCCCCTTTCCTACTCCTACTAGGAGGAGGAAAGGAAGGAGGAGAAGGAGAAGGAAGGAGAGGGAGGTAAAGGAGGAAAGGGGGGCCGGCCCCCTAGTCTAATTCGGTTTGGGCTAGGGGGGCCGCGCGCCCTGCCTCCTCTCTTCCACCACTTGGCCCATGAGGCCCATTACTTCTTCTTCGTATTCCCATAACTCCCCGGTACCCCCGAAGATACCCGAATCACTCGGAACCTTTCCGATGTCCGAATATAGTCGTCCAATATATCGATCTTTACGTCTCGACCATTTCGAGACTCCTCGTCATGTCCCCGATCTCATCCGGGACTCCGAACTACCTTTGGTACATCAAATCACATAAACTCATAATACAATCGTCACCGAAACTTTAAGCGTGCGGACCCTACGGGTTCGAGAACTATGTAGACATGACCGAGACATGTCTCCGGCCAATAACCAATAGTGGAACCTGGATGCTCATGTTGGCTCCCACATATTCTATGAAGATCTTTATCGGTCAAACCGCATAACAACATACGTTGTTCCCTTTATCATCGGTATGTTACTTGCCCGAGATTCGATCGTCGGTATCTCAATACCTAGTTCAATCTCGTTACCGGCAAGTCTCTTTACTCGTTTCGTAACAAATCATCCCACAACTAACTCATTAGTTGCAATGCTTGCAAGGCTTTAAGTGATGTGCATTACCGAGAGGGCCCAGAGATACCTCTCCGACAATCGGAGTGACAAATCCTAATCTCGAAATACGCCAACCCAACAAGTACCTTTGGAGACACCTGTAGAGCACCTTTATAATCACCCAGTTACGTTGTGACGTTTGGTAGCACACAAAGTGTTCCTCTGGTAAACAGGAGTTGCATAATCTCATAGTCATAGGAACATGTATAAGTCATGAAGAAAGCAATAGAAACAAACTAAACGATCAAGTGCTATGCTAACGGAATGGGTCAAATCAATCACATCATTCTCTAATGATGTGACCCCGTTAATCAAATGACAACTCATGTCTATGGCTAGGAAACTTAACCATCTTTGATTCAACGAGCTAGTCAAGTAGAGGCATACTAGTGACACTCTGTTTGTCTATGTATTCACACATGTATTATGTTTCCGGTTAATACAATTCTAGCATAAATAATAAACATTTATCATGAAATAAGGAAATAAATAATGACTTTATTATTGCCTCTAAGGCATATTTCCTTTCAGTCTCCCACTTGCACTAGAGTCAATAATCTAGTTCACATCGCCATGTGATTTAACATCAATAGTTCACATCACCATGTGATTAACACCCATAGTTCACATCGTCATGTGACCAACACCCAAAGGGTTTACTAGATTCAATAATCTAGTTCACATCACTATGTGATTAACGCCCAAAGAGTACTAAGGTGTGATCATGTTTTGCTTGTGAGAGAAGTTTAGTCAACGGGTCTGCCACATTCTATGTCAACAATGCTCTGCACTAAGCTACTCTAGCTAATTGCTTCCACTTTCAATATGTATCCAGATTGAGACTTTGAGTCATCTAGATCAGTGTCAAAACTTGCATCACCGTAACCTTTTACGACGAACCTTTTGTCACCTCCATAATCGAGAAACATATCCTTATTCCACTAAGGATAATTTTGACCAATGTCTAGTGATCTACTCCTAGATCACTATTGTACTCCCTTGCCAAACTCAGGGCAGGGTATACAATAGGTCTGGTACATAGCACGGCATACTTTATAGAACCTATGGCTGAGGCATAGGGAATGACTTTCATTTTCTCTCTATCTTCTACCGTGGTCGAGTTTTGAGTCTTACTCAACTTCACACCTTGTAATATAGGCAAGAACTCCTTTTTGACTGTTCCATTTTGAACTACTTCAAAATCTTGTCAAGGTATGTACTCATTGAAAAACTTATCAAGCGTCTTGATCTATCTCTATAGATCTTGATGCTCAATATGTAAGCAGCTTCACCGAGGTCTTTCTTTGAAAAACTCCTTTCAAACATTCCTTTATGCTTTTGCAGAATAATTCTACATTATCTTCGATCAACAATATGTCATACACATATACTTTATCAAAAATGTTGTAGTGCTCCCACTCACTTTCTTGTAAATACAGGCTTCGCCTTATGTCTGTATAAAACTATATGCTTTGATCAACTTATCAAAGCGTATATTCCAACTCCGAGATGCTTGCACCAGTCCATAGATGGATCGCTGGAGCTTGCATATTTTGTTAGTACCTTTAGGATTGACAAAACCTTCTGGTTGCATCATATACAACTCTTCTTTAATAAATCCATTAAGGAATGTAGTTTTGTTTATCCATTTGCCAGATTTCATAAAATGCGGCAATTGCTAACATGATTCGGGCAGACTTAAGCATAGATACGAGTGAGAAATTCTCATTGTAGTCAACACCTTGAACTTGTCGAAAACCTTTTTGCGACAATTCTAGCTTTGTAGATAGTAACACTACTATCAGCATCCGTCTTCCTCTTGAAGATCCATTTAATCTCAATGGCTTGCCGATCATTGGGCAAGTCAATCAAAGTCCATACTTTGTTCTCATACATGGATCTCATCTCAGATTTCATCGCCTCAAGCCATTTCGTGGAATCTGGGCTCATCATCGCTTCCTCATAGTTCATAGGCTCATCATGGTCAAGTAACATGACCTCCAGAACAGGATTACCGTACCACTCTGGTGCGGATCTCACTCTGGTTTACCTACGAGGTTCGGTAGTAACTTGATCTGAAGTTACATGATCATCATCATTAGCTTCCTCACTAATTGGTGTAGTAGTCACAGGAACAGATTGATGTGATGAACTACTTTCCAATAAGGGAGAAGGTACAATTACCTTATCAAGTTCCACTTTCCTCCCACTCACTTCTTTCAAGAGAAACTCCTTGTCTAGAAAGGATCCATTCTCAGCAATGAATATCTTGCCTTCGGATCTGTGATAGAAGGTGTACCCAACATTTTCTTTTGGGTATCCTATGAAGATTTACTTCTCCGATTTGGGTTTGAGCTTATCAGGTTGAAACTTTTTCACATAAGCATTGCAACCTCAAACTTTAAGAAACGACAACTTAGGTTTCTTGCCAAACCATAGTTCATACGGTGTCGTCTTAACGGATTTAGATGGTGCCCTATTTAACGTGAATGTAGCTATCTCTAATGCATAAACCCAAAACGATAGTGGTAAATCGGTAAGAGACATCATAGATCACACCATATCTAATAAAGTACGGTTACGATGTTCGGACACACCATTACACTGTGGTGTTCCAGGTGGCGTGAGTAGTGAAACTATTTCACATTGTTTTAACTGAAGGCCAAACTCGTAACTCAAATATTTTACTTCTACGATCATATCGTAGAAATTTTTATTTTTGTTACGATGATTCTCCACTTCACTCTGAAATTCTTTGAACTTTTCAAATGTTTCAGACTTGTGTTTCATTAAGTAGATATACCCATATATGCTCAAATCATCTGTGAAGGTCAGAAAATAATGATACTTGCCATGAGCCTTAACATTCATCGGACCGCATACATCAGTTATGTATTATTTCCAATAAGTCAGTTGCTCGCTCCATTGTTCCGGAGAACGGAGTCTTAGTCATCTTGCTCATGAGGCATGGTTCGCAAGCATCAAGTCATTCCAAAAGTCCATCAGTATGGAGTTTCTTCATGCGCTTTACACCAATATGACCTAAACGGCAATGCCACAAATAAGTTGCACTATCATTATTAACTTTGCATCTTTTGGCTTCAATATTATGAATATGTGTATCACTATGATCGAGATCCAACGAACCATTTTCATTGGGTGTGTAACCATATAATGTTTTATTCATGTAAACAGAACAACAATTTATTCTCTTACTTAAATGAATAACTGTATTGCAATAAACATGATCAAATCATATTCATGCTCAACGCAAACACCAAATAACACTTATTTAGGTTCAACACTAATCCCGAAAGTATAGGGAGTGTGCGATGATGATCATATTAATCTTGGAACCACTTCCAACACACATCGTCACTTCACCCTTAACTAGTCTCTGTTCATTCTGCAACTCCCGTTTCGAGTTACTACTCTTAGCAACTGAACCAGTATCAAATATCGAGGGGTTGCTATGAACACTAGTAAAATACACATCAATAATCTGTATATCAAATATACCTTTGTTCACTTTGCCATCCTTCTTATCCGCCAAATACTTGGGGCAGATCCGCTTCTAGTGACCAGTCCCTTTGCAGTAGAAGCACTCAGTCTCAGGCTTAGGCCCAGACTTGGGCTTCTTCACTTGAGCAGCAACTTGCTTGCTGTTCTTCTTGAAGTTCCCTTTCTTCCCTTTGCCCTTTTTGAAACTAGTGGTCTTTGTCAACCATCAACACTTGATGCTTTTCTTGATTTCTACCTTCGTCGATTTCAGCATCACGAAGAGCTTGGGAATTACTTTTGTCATCCCTTGCATATTATAGTTCATCACTAAGTTCTAGTAACTCGGTGATAGTGACTAGAGAACTTTGTCAATTACTCTCTTATCTGGAAGATTAACTCCCACTTGATTCAAGCAATTGTAGTACTCAGACAATCTGAGCACATGCTCATCGGTTGAGCTATTCTCCTCCATCTTGTAGGCAAAGTACTATCAGAGGTCTCATACCTCTCGACACGGGCATGTGTATGAAATACCAATTTCAACTCTTGGAACATCTTATATGCTCCATGGCGTTCAAAATGTCTTTGAAGCCCCGATTCTAAGCCGTTAAGCATGGTGCACTAAACTATCAAGTAGTCATCATATTGAGTTAGCCAAACGTTCATAACGTCTGCATCTGCTCCTGCAATAGGTCAGTCACCTAGCGGTGCATCAAGGACATAATTCTTCTGTGCAGCAATGAGGATAAACCTCAGATCATGGATCCAATCCGCATCCTTGCTACTAACATCTTTCAACTTAGTTTTCTCTGGGAACATATAAAAAATAAAACAAGGGATCTAAACGCGAGCTTTTGATCTACAGCATAGATATGCTAATACTACCAGGACTAAGTTCATGATAAATTTAAGTTCAATTAATCATATTACTTAAGAACTCCCACTTAGAAACACATCCCTCTAATCTTCTAAGTGATCACGTGATCCAAATCAACTAAACCATGACCGATCATCACGTGAAATGGAGTAGTTTTTAATGGTGAACATCACTATGTTGATCATATCTACTATATGATTCACGCTCGACCTTTCGGTCTCAGTGTTCCGAGGCCATATCTGCATATGCTAGGCTCGTCAAGTTTAACCTGAGTATTCTGCGTGTGCAAAACTGGTTTGCACCCGTTGTAGATGGACGTAGAGCTTATCACACCCGATCATCACGTGGTGTCTGGGCACGACAAACTTTGGCAACGGTGCATACTCAGGGAGAACACTTTTTATCTTGAAATTTAGTGATAGATCATCTTATAAAGCTACCGTCGAACTAAGCAAAATAAGATGCATAAAAGATAAACATCACATGCAATCAAAATATGTGACATGATATGACCATCATCATCTTGTGCCTTTAATCTCCATCTCCAAAGCATCATCATGATTTCCATCGTCACCGGCATGACACCATGATCTCCATCATCTTGATCTATATCAATGTGTCGTCACATGGTCGTCTCGCCAACTATTGCTCTTGCAACTATTGCTATCACATAGCGATAAAGTAAAGCAATTATTTGGCGCTTGCATCTTATGCAATAAAGAGACAACCATAAGGCTTTTGCCAGTTGCCGATAACTTCAACAAAACATGATCATCTCATACAACAACTTATATCTCATCACGTCTTGACCATATCACATCACAACATGCCCTGCAAAAACAATTTAGACGTCCTCTACTTTGTTGTTGCAAGTTTTACGTGGCTGCTACGGGCTGAGCAAGAACCGTTCTTACCTACGCATCAAAACCACAACGATAGTTTGTCAAGTTGGTGCTGTTTTAACCTTCGCAAGGACCGGGCGTAGCCACACTCGGTTCAACTAAAGTTGGAGAAACTGATACCCGCTAGTCACCTGTGTGCATAGCACGACGGTAAAACCAGTCTCACGTAAGTGTACGCGTAATGTTAGTCCGGGCCGCTTCATCCAACAATACCGCTGAACCAAAGTGTGACATGCTGGTAAGCAGTATGACTTATATCGCACACAACTCACTTGTGTTCTACTCGTACATATTACATCAACGCATAAAACCTGGCTCGGATGCCACTGTTGGGGAACGTAGTAATTTCAAAATTTTCCTACGCACACGCAAGATCATGGTGATGCATAGCAATGAGAGGGGAGAGTGTTGTCCACGTACCCTCGTAGATCGAAAGCGGAAGCGTTAGCACAATGTGGTTGATGTAGTCGTACGTGTTCACGATCCGACCGATCCAAGTACCGTACGCACGACACCTTCGAGTTCAGCACACGTTCAGCTCGATGACGTCCCGCGAACTCCGATCCAGCAGAGCGTCACAGGAGAGTTCTATCAGCATGACGGCGTGGTGACGGTGATGATGTTGCTACCGACGTAGGGCTTCGCCTAAACACCGCTACGATATGATCGATGTGGAATATGGTGGAGGGGGGCACCGCACACGGCAGGGAGAGATCGATTGATCAACTTGTGTGTCTAGAGGTGCCCCTGCCCCCGTATATAAAGGAGCAAGGGGGAAGGCTGGCCGGCCCTCTATGGGCGCGCCAGGAGGAGGAGGAGTCCTCCTAGTAGGAGTAGGACTCCCCTTTCCTACTCCTACTAGGAGGAGGAAAGGAAGGAGTAGAAGGAGAAGGAAGGAGAGGGAGGAAAAGGAGGAAAGGGGGGGGGGCGACCCCCAAGTCCTGCTCGGTTTGGGCTAGGGGGGCGCACGCCCTGCCTCCTCTCTTCCACCACTTGGCCCATGAGGCCCATTATTTCTTCCTAGTATTCCCGTAACTCCCCGGTACCCCCGAAAATACCCGAATCACTCGGAACCTTTCCGATGTCCGAATATAGTCGTCCAATATATCGATCTTTACGTCTCGACGATTTCAAGACTCCTCGTCATGTCCCCGATCTCATCCGGGACTCCGAACTACCTTCGGTACATCAAATCACATAAACTCATAATACAATCGTCACCGAATCTTTAAGCGTGCGGACCCTACGGGTTCGAGAACTATGTAGACATGATCGAGACACGTCTCCGGCCAATAACCAATAGCGAAACCTGGATGCTCATATTGGCTCCCACATATTCTACGAAGATCTTTATCGGTCAAACCGCATAACAACATACGTTGTTCCCTTTGTCATCGGTATGTTACTTGCCCGAGATTCGATCGTCGGTATCTCAATACCTAGTTCAATCTCGTTACCGGCAAGTCTCTTTACTCGTTCCGTAATACATCATCCCGCAACTAACTCATTAGTTGCAATGCATGCAAGGCTTTAAGTGATGTGCATTACCGAGAGGGCCCAGCGATACCTCTCCGACAATCGGAGTGACAAATCCTAATCTCGAAATACTCCAACCCAACAAGTACCTTTGGAGACACCTGTAGAGAACCTTTATAATCACCCAGTTACGTTGTGACGTTTGGTAGCACACAAAGTGTTCCTCCGGTAAACGGGAGTTGCATAATCTCATAGTCATAGGAACATGTATAAGTCATGAAGAAAGCAATAGCAACAAACTAAACGATCAAGTGCTATGCTAACGGAATGGGTCAAATCAATCACATCATTCTCTAATGATGTGACACCGTTAATCAAATGACAACTCATGTCTATGGCTAGGAAACTTAACCATCTTTGATTCAACGAGCTAGTCAAGTAGACGCATAGTAGTGACACTCTGCTTGTCTATGTATTCACACATGTATTATGTTTCCGGTTAATACAATTCTAGCATGAATAATAAACATTTATCATGAAATAAGGAAATAAATAATAACTTTATTATTGCCTCTAGGGCATATTTCCTTTCAGCACAATCAAGTATGATGCATGTCCGGTTTAAATATGCATGGCATGGCAAAGTGCACAAACAAAACTACAAGTTAAGTGGAGCCCAATATGCCACGGGTTGCATATTGACGGAACACCACATCAATTATTTAGTTCACTCCCGGTTATGTACTCAACAATATTAAATGTTGATTAACATGACAAGAGGAGAAGCATAACAAAACTACACCATCTAAACAATTTAAATGGGGCCAGATATAACAAACAACAAATCCGGTAAATCCCCATATGCATTTAGCAAATTGGTGCAACAACAAAGTTAAACATTTAAATGTTATTATCATGATGTGGATGACATGAACAAGTTTATGCAATGTTTATTAAAAGTTGACAAGAGCATGATATGAAGCATTTTGTCATCGTGGCGGAAACGAAAGGGGTGCCACGACAACGAATCCAAAAATGATGCCACGACAACATATCGTTTCCGGTATCTTATGGAGATACCGGTACAAAAGGAAAAGTGACGGGAGCGTGACATGCGATAGAAGGTGGGGTGATCCCGGTAACCGGGTTCCCACGGGTCGACGACGGTGACAAGGCAAAAGAGGGGCAACATGCACCGACAATTCGAGCATGAAGCAAGAACGAGCATCTCATACATCAGAAGCATTCGTTCCTGGGCGGTCGTCTCGGGGTTATACCTTCGAAGCGTGCGTTATCGAAGCGGTTCGAGTCAAGCGGTGTAGTCGTTCACGATCTTCGTGGGAAGTAGTGGTACTCGGCGATGGTAGAGGAAGTAGTTGTTCATGGTTCGTTGTGGGAAGTAGTCGTTCTCGTGGCGACGGTAGTCGTTCACGTTCTTAGTCTCACAAGTCTCTGTAGATGTTCACGGGCACGACGAGAAACTTGACGTCCACGGAGTCTTCGAGGGTCGACGGTAGTGGTACTTGGCAAAATGCACGTCGACGGTAGTTGTTCTTGTATCGTCATGGTACTTGGCGATTTCGGAGACGGCGGAAGACGAACTTGGCGGTCCTCGTTGACCTAGTACTTGGCGTGTCCAAAACGTAGCAGCACAAATGTCTCGGTCGGAAGCACTCGTTCGGGCGTCGTTGGTCTTGCGGGTCGTGGTACTTGGTGGTCTTTCCTGTTCGGTGGTCTTCCTTGGCGGTTCAGGGTGCGGTGCAGGGACTTGGCGCGATGCAGGGGCGACGGCCACGGGACTTGCAGCGGCATCGGCGGGAACTTGGCGCAGCGGCATGGGCGCGATGCAGGGCTATAGGCCGACGCTGCTGGCGACCTGGGGACGCCGGGACCCAAAGCAGAGGAGCGGGTGCTTCTCCGGCGACGCATCGGTGCAGAGAACGGAAGGAGAAGCACGGGCAGGAGGTGAAGCGGGTCGTCCTCCTCGTCCTAGACATGACGAGGCAGGGGAGGTCTTGCCGCTGGGCTCCAGCGAAGCAGGGCGCTGATGAGGAGGCAAATATGGCGCTGCAGTGACCTGGTGGTCTTGGACAGCGGCAACGCACAGGAGAAGGAGGAGGGCAACAGCGGGTAACGGCGACCATGGCCTCAGCAGCAGGGGGCGGCCATGGCGGGGCTTGGCTGCTCATGAAGGATGGCGAGCGCCGGTGCTCCTGCTCTGCTGTTGCGGGCATGGGAACAAGGAGGTGGAGCTCGCGCGCTGTGGCCCGAGAGAGAGAGAGAGAGAGGCTGCAGGGGAGAGGTGAGCAGTGCGCGAGATCCAGAGGAGAGGGAGGTCGGGGCCTGGAGGGATCGAGGGAGAGAAGTGGGATCGAGGGAGATGGGGGAGTCGGGCTCCCTGGCAGCGCGAGGGGAGAGGAGAGGGAGGAGGGGAGCGGGAGAGAGAGGTAGCGATCGGCTAGGGTTAGAGCAGTTAGATGGGTCGGTGCTAGATGGGCCTATAGGCCGGCTGGAGTAGGGAGGCCCAAGTGGGTTGTGGTACTGCGCGGAGAGAAACTGGGCCTCAACTAGAACTCTCCTCCTTTGTTGTCTCTACTTATCCGTTTATAAGAAAAAAATAGAACTTGCATAAATGCACAAAGAGGTAGCAAAGTAATTAGGGAGAGACAAAAATAGTTCTGGAGTCCTTGGAATATGGTCAATTAAAGAAAAGTGGTGTGAGGAATTTTATAGACCATAAATTTAAACAGGTTCGAATTTAATCCAAACATGCCTGAATTTATAACCTAACCAAACCGAACCCAAATGGGCTTAAATTTTATAGGATGGCCCTACATAATAGATATGATTTATGGGCACAAGATGAACATTAATGGATAAAGTAAAATTGCAACTCAGTTGCAATTTAACTTAAAAGGTCAAAACGGAAGGGTAGGAGGATGAGTCGGGTGAGGAAAGAGTTGAAGTGTAGTGCAATTGTGTTATGGGTGATTCCAAGTTAATGGAATATTTTAATATAGATCCCTAAATATTAGGAGGATATGTTATAAAGAGAATCACCATGTGAATTCCCTCGGTTTAAATGGATTAGAAATCCATGCAATTTATTTAGTTGAGTTTTAAAACGGGTTTAATGATGACATGATGCAATGCACATGATACAAGGATGAATGCAACGAACCAAACAAAACACACGACGAATCTCAGAAAACAAGGAAGGCATCTGGAGCGCCGGTCTCGGGGCGTCACAACACTCCACCACTACGAGAGGATCTCGTCCCGAGAACTAGGATGGCACCGGAGAGAAAACGGAAGAGGAAGAGGAGAGGTAAACTAAGTTGCTTCTTTGTACAAACGAGTGAAGCCAAAGAACCTTGCGAGCTTGAACAAATTTAAAAAAGGAATACAACGAAGCTGAACAAAGTTGAAAACACTCCATTAGGAAGGAGGAACAAGGAACATTACTAGAACCTTGTAGGTTGAAAGACATAAGAAAAGGGTTGCAATGGACAAGAACTACATGCAAGCACTCCGGTAGAAACGAGATGTACAAGGAACGATAAGGATCAATTACGACAACACTCCGGTTAAACAAGATAGAGAAGGAATAAGAATGATATAAATTGGACAGCACTCCGACTGTAAATGAAAGGAATTGAACATGATCTTGACAAAACAAGATGATGGGTCGAAGAGAGCAACATCACAATGTCTCCGGAAGAAAGAAAGAATGGAATGGAATGAACGGAGGGAAACAAGATCTTGGGAGAGCAAGCTTACAACAAATGCTAGAACAGAGTTGTTGGATTATCAACAACGAAAAAAGATAAGCTTAATATGGGTTTATTGAATACATCTCAAAATTATTAGGTGAAGTTCTACCACTAACGAAAATAATAGATTTGGGTTGATATGAACAAGGGGACGAGAAAACTATTTCACCGGGAGGATAGATGAAGAACTTGGGTCATTTATTAGCACCCTAAATAGCAACAATCCTTAGGGAAGGCTTTAGGTGAAATATAACCCACGATAAACTTCAATGAAGAGATTGATGGGTAGATAAGAGCTTATGCTCGAAGAAATAGATGGGTTTAACTACCTCATTCTTGACAACTGATGAGACATGACACACGAAGGGATATTGTCAAGAATGACATAACACCATCCCAAAAGATGAGATATGAAAGAATTGCACTTCAGAATGCAAGATGAAGAATGCATGAGCTCCTCTGAAAAGAATCTCGATGAACACTTCGAAAAGGAATTAAATCCTTGATGAGCCATCATGTATAGCCTCCATGAAGAACTCCGGTAATAAAGAATGATCAAACGAAAGGACAAAATTGAAAAGAACTCCGGGAGAAGCCTTGCAATGATTAGACGAAGCTTCACGATGACATAATTGAGAGAGCTTGGAACTCCGGGAAAGAAAAGATGACACAATTGAAAACCGAGAACTTGATGAGCCTCCAGAATACAGAATTGAATTTAACTCGATGAAACAAGAATAAGAATTACATTATGCTTATCCTTCATCAATTAAATTGATGGCACACAATGGATTTGGCATACTACTTATTCTCATAGAAAGGATTAAGATAGATATAGCGTCAACTTGGAAAGGTCTTCTATGAACCGCCGGTAGGATTGGAAAGAACGAATGAATTGATATACTAAACAAGGAAGAGAACTCCTGAATGGACCACCGTAAGAATTGAAAATGAAAGAAGAAAAGATAACGAAACACCGGGAAGAATTAGAGAACGAATTAAGATACTTGAGGGAATTTAGATACATGAGAACGAAGAGATCACGAGCTGAAAAGAGGATATTTGAATGAAGCACCAGTAAGTTTGAAGAACGAGAGCTGAGAGCTGAGAATGAATAATTCTAAGATGATGGGGTTCAGAGAATCCCACTGAAAAGACTCCTGAAATGCTCCGGATGGGTGCCAATAATTCTCACAATCAAAAACAATTATGAGAGGATGGCATCAAGCTAGAATCACGAATCTTTGAAGAGAATGGAGCAAGATTGAGAGAAAAATCTTCTTCGGTCTTCAAAAATTCTGGAATGACGACGAGAGCACCACCAAGAATTGTTGAGATACTCCGGGATGAATATTAGAAAGGTTGAACCGATGATGAAAATAATTTGAAAGATCTTGGAGAAAGACATTTTTCTGATGATAACTCATTCTTACGACAAACTTGAAAAAGAATTTGAGAAGCTCCGGGAAAATTAGGAGAGTCAGGTAAGATCCCGGGAAAAGACCTGTGGGTTAGGGCCCACTCAAAAAAACACCGTAGAAAGATTACTTGAATAGAGAGATTCCACCGGTTGAATCAAATGGCTTGAATGAGATAACAACCTCGAGATAGGTTTGAACGGATCTTGAATGAAAAGACGAGCCTTCTGAGATATCTTCAGCACTCCAGAACAATTGAATAATGAGAAGTGGATTATTAAGAAGTGCACCGGCATGGGAAAGCATTTGAAATGAGGAAAAGGATGTGATCAACAAAGCTTGAATTCAATTCACCGCAGAAGAAAAAAAACGAAGAATGATGAACTTGAAGCTCCGTTAGCATCTTCGTGAGAATCACCGGATAAGAACATTGGCGGAAAGAAAGGGATGGAGAGGGTTCCCATCAATAAAAGGATACTTGAATAAGAAATATGAGGCCTTGAAGAAAAAGGGTGGGAGGGCGGGAAAAACAAAGGCAGCCTGGGACGAATGAAATGAGCACCGTTGATAAACTTAGAATTGATCTTGCGGATGTTGAAATGATCGGATCCACTTGAAGAGAAACACGCCGATTGACAAGTATTGACCTGACAATCTCGATTATCGTGAAGGATTAGTATTCACATAGGAGTATGAGAACACCGCTTAGGAAAGGTATGGAATCAACAGTTGACTTCGAAGCAACTCGAATACCACAATTCAAAACAAAACAAAGGATTGGCTTGCAGAAAAAAAGCCGGAACAAACATATGATAGAGATTTCATTCGAAGTTTTCGTGGTGGGGCCCACACGGGCTCGATCGTACAACACCGTCATGTACAAGGCAGTGCACATGACATACGAAGTGTCCCCGATTCAGCATAGCCAAGGACTCTTTAAGACACAACGAGACCACTTAAAACCAACCGTGGATAGGCGGACCACTAGACGTCGAACCCCAATTTCATATCATACATCTGTCGAAAAGATATCCTAGGAGCTACTTAAATTCCCACTTATAAACTCCCGAAATTTTCTTGTTATGCAATCAGGTGTTGGGGATACAGGGGAAGCATAATATCTCACCCAAAACAAGCAAATCCTACATCCAGCTGTATCCATCCTTCAACATATAACCAAGAAACCTTCGGAAATCATTTACCTCAACCTTCGAAAAGCACCTGTTATACGAGTTATGGCAATACTCCCAAACTCCCGCCCCAGTACTGGGTGGCGTCGAGGTTATCTCACCAACAACTGCATAAAAAAGATTTTTGATGTCGTCGAGCTCAGGTATTCTAGAACTCCAACGATAAAATTGTGATGACAACACCTCGGAGCTCAACTCCCCGGGACACTGCCACAACCCCTAAATGTCAGGAGGCACCAAGATCAATGTTCTCGTCACAAAACAATCGGAACAATTCCAAGATACCTGCGTGATCCTAAAAAAAATTTCATGAAATTTGAGGAGAGAAGAGTCAAAATTCTACTTCAGGAGGCCTCACCAGAGCGACGAAGGGACTAAGGAGTAAAAAGAATCCTACTCCGATATATATAATCCTAATAGACTCAAAACATTTTTCTAGACTCAACAACACCAGCGATTCGATCAAGCAGGGGGCTCCTAAGTCGGGGAAGGCTCTGATTACCAACTTGTAACGCCCACGATGCGGCTATATCTCCCATGTGTCGAAGCACGACTTAGAGGCATAACCGCATTGTAAGCAATGTCACAGGAGAGGTAATCTTCACACAACCCATGTAATGAATAAGGAAAAGAGGTACATAGTTGGCTTACACTCACCACATCACACAATACATGAGTAAAGCATTACATCAAACAGATACAATCAAGGTCCGACTACGGAACCAAAATAAAAGAAGACTACCCCTAATGCTACAGATCCCCGATCGCCCCGACTGGGCTCTACTACTGACCAACTGGAAACGGAAACAACATAACAGACATGGTCTTCAACGAGCTCCTCCTTGAGCGCGGTTGCATCACCTGCATGGTTTCATCGGCACCTGCAAACTGGTTTTGGAAGTAATCTGTGAGTCACGGGGACTCAGCAATCTCACACCCTCGCGATCAAGACTATTTAAGCTTATGGGTAGGTAAAAAGTATGTGAGGTGGAGCTGCAACAAGCACTAGCATATATGGTGGCTAACATACGCAAAAGAGAGCGAGAAGAGAAGGCAAAGCACGTTCAAGAATCTATGATCAAGAAGTGATCCAAGACTACTTACGTTCAAGCATAACTCCAACATCGTGTTCACTTCCCGGACTCCACCGAGAAGAGACCATCACGGCTACACACGCGGTTGATCCATTTTAATTAAGTTAAGTTTCAGGTTCTCTACAACCGGACATTAACAAATTCCCATTCGCCCATAACCGCGGGCACAGCTTTCGAAAGTTCATAACCCTACAGGGGTGTCCCAACTTAGCCCATCACAAGCTCTCACGGTCAACGAAGGATATTCCTTCTCCCAGGAAGACCCGATCAGACTCGGAATACCGGTTACAAGACATTTCGACAATGGCAAAACAAGACCAGCAAGACCACCCGTTGTGCCGAAAAATCCCGATAGGAGCTGCACATATCTCGTTCTCAGGGCACACCGGATAAGCTAAGCGTACAGGAGCCGACGTAACCCAAGTTGCCAAGGGATGGCCCTGCATGGTGCTCTAGTTTGGACCAACACTCATAGGAGCACTTGCCAGGGGGTTTAAATAAAGATGACCCTTGAGTCTGCAGAACCCAAGGGAAAAAGGCTTAGGTGGCAAATGGTAAAACCAAGGTTGGGCCTTGCTGGAGGAGTTTTATTCAAGGAGAACTATCAAGGGGTTCCCATTATAACCCAACCGCGTAAGGAACACAAAATCAAGGAACATAACACCGGTATGACGGAAACTAGGGCGGCAAGAGTGGAACAAAACACCATGCATAAGGCCGAGCCTTGCACCCTTTACCAAGTGTATAGATGCATTAAATAAATAAGAGATATTGTGATATCCCAACAAAATATCCATGTTCCCAACAAGGAACAAACTCCACCTTCACCTGCAACTAGCAACGCTATAAGAGGGGCTGAGCAAAGCGGTAACATAGCCAAACAACGGTTTGCTAGGACAAGGTGGGTTAGAGGTTTGACATGGCAATATGGGAGGCATGATAAAGCAAGTTGTAGGTATCGCAGCATAGGCATAGCAATAGAGCGAGAAACTAGCAAGCAAAGATAGAAGTGATTTCGAGGGTATGGTCATCTTGCCTGAGATCCTGCAAGGAATAAGAACGAGTCCATGAAGAAGACAAACGGACGAAGTCAAACGAATCCTCACAAGCGCGACGTTAATGGAACTAACCCAAAGAAGCAACACCGGAAAAAAGCAAACAACATAGTAAACAACCACCATATAAACATGGCATGATGCACAATCAAGTATGATGCATGTCCGGTTTAAATATGCATGGCATGGCAAAAGTGCACAAACAAAACTACAAGTTAAGTGGAGCCCAATATGCAACGGGTTGCATATTGACGGAACACCACATCAATTATTTAGTTCACTCCCGGTTATGTACTCAACAATATTAAATGTTGATTAACATGACAAGAGGAGAAGCATAACAAAACTACACCATCTAAACAATTTAAATGGGGCCGGATATAACAAACAACAAATCCGGTAAATCCCCATATGCATTTAGCAAATTGGTGCAACAACAAAGTTAAACATTTAAATGTTATTATCATGATGCGGATGACATGAACAAGTTTATGCAATATTTATTAAAAGTTGACAAGAGCATGATATGAAGCATTTTGTCATCATGGCGGAAACGAAAGGGGTGCCACGACAACGAATCCGAAAATGATGCCACGGCAACATATCATTTCCGGTATCTTATGGAGATACCGGTACAAAAGGAAAAGTGACGGGAGCGTGACATGCGATAGAAGGTGGGGTGATCCCGGTAACCGGGTTCCCACGGGTCGACGACGGTGACAAGGCAAAAGAGGGGCAACGTGCACCGACAATTCGAGCACAGAGCAAGCACGAGCATCTCATACATCACAAGCATTCATTCCCGGGCGGTCGTCTCAGGGTTATACCTTCGAAGCGTGCGTTATTGGAGCGGTTCGGGTCAAGCGGTGTAGTCGTTCACGATCGTCGTGGGAAGTAGTGGTACTCGGCGATGGTAGAGGAAGTAGTTGTTCACGGTTCATTGTGGGAAGTAGTCGTTCTCGTGGCGACGGTAGTCGTTCACGTTCTTAGTCTCACAAGTCTCCGTAGATGTTCAGGGGCACGGCGAGAAACTTGACGTCCACGGAGTCTTCGAGGGTCAACGGTAGTGGTGCTTGGCAAAATGCACGTCGACGGTAGTTGTTCTCGTATCGTCATGGTACTTGGCGATTTCGGAGACGGCGGAAGACGAACTTGGCGGTCCTCGTTGACCTAGTACTTGGCGTGTCCAAAACATAGCAGCACAAATGTCTCGGTCGGAAGCACTCGTTCGGGCGTCGTTGGTCTTGCGGGTCGTGGTACTTGGCGGTCTTTCCTGTTCAGTGGTCTTCCTTGGCGGTTCAGGGCGCGGTGCAGGGACTTGGCGTGATGGAGGGGCGACGGCCACGGGACTTGCAGCGGCATCGGCGGGAACTTGGCGCGGCGGCATGGGCGCGATGCAGGGCTATAGGCCGACGCTGCTGGCTACCTGGGGACGCCGGGACCCAAAGCAGAGGAGCGGGTGCTTCTCCGGCGACGCATCGGTGCAGAGAACGGAAGGAGAAGCACGGGCAGGAGGTGAAGCGGGTCGTCCTCCTCGTCCTAGACATGACGAGGCAGGGAAGGTCTTGGCGCTGGGCTCCAGCGAAGTAGGGCGCTGACGAGGAGGCAAATATGGCGCTGCAGTGACCTGGTGGTCTTAGACGGCGGCAACGCACAGGAGAACGGGGAGGGCAGCAGCGGGCAATGGCGACCATGGCCTCAGCAGCAGGGGCCGCGGCCATGGCGGGCTTGGCTACTCGTGAAGGACGGCGAGCGCCGGTGCTCCTGCTCTGCTGTTGCGGGCATGGGAACGAGGAGGTGGAGCTCGAGCGCCGTGGCCCGAGAGAGAGAGAGAGAGACTGCAGGGGAGAGGTGAGCAGCGCGCGAGATCGAGAGGAGAGGGAGGTCGGGGCCTGGAGGGATCAAGGGAGAGAAGTGGGATCGAGGGAGATGGGGGAGTCGGGCTCCCTGGCGGCGCGAGGGGAGAGGAGAGGGAGGAGGGGATCGGGAGAGAGAGGTAGCGATCGGCTAGGGTTAGAGCAGTTAGGTGGGTCGATGCTGGATGGGCCTATATAGGCCGGCTAGAGTGGGGAGGCCCAAGTGGGTTGTGGTACTGCGCGGAGAGAAACTGGGCCTCAGCTAGAGCTCTCCTCCTCTGTTGTCTCTACTTATCCGTTTATAAGAAAAAAATAGAACTTGCATAAATGCACAAAGAGGTAGCAAAGTAATTAGGGAGAGACAAAAATAGTTCTGGAGTCCTTGGAATATGGTCAATTAAAGAAAAGTGGTATGAGGACTTTTACAAACCATAAATTTAAACATGTTCGAATTTAATCCAAACATGCCTGAATTTATAACCTAACCAAACTGAACCCAAATGGGCTTAAATTTTATAGGATGGCCCTACATAATAAATATGATTTATGGGCACAAGATGAACATTAATGGAGAAAGTAAAATTGCAACTCAATTGCAATTTAACTTAAAAGGTCAAAACGGAAGGGTAGGAGGATGAATCGGGTAAGGAAAGAGTTGAAGTGTAGTGCAATTGTGTTATGGGTGATTCCAAGTTAATGGAATATTTTAATATAGCTCCCTAAATATTAGGAGGATATGTTATAAAGAGAATCACCATGTGAATTCCCTCGGTTTAAATGGATCAGAAATCCATGCAATTTATTTAGTTTAGTTTTAAAACGGGTTTCATGATGACATGATGCAATGCACATGATGCAAGGATGAATGCAACGAACCAAACAAAACACACGACGAATCTCGGAAAACAAGCAAGACATCTGAAGCGCCGGTCTCGGGGCGTCACACTCCCTTCTCCTCTTTCCTTCCCCTTTATTTTCGCCTACATGGGGCGCCCCGGCCCCTTAGGGGCTGGTCTGCCCCCCTCTTGGCCCATCAAGGCCCATGTAGTTGTCAGGGGGATGCCCGGAACCCCTTCCGGTGACCCGATATGCACCCGGTACCCCAGAACACTTCCGGTGTCCGAATACCATCGTCCAGTATATGAATATATAACTCTCGACCATTTTGAGACTCCTCGTCATGTCCGTAATCTCATCCGGGACTCCGAACAACATTCGGTCACCAAATCACATAACTCATATAATACAAAATCGTCATCGAACTTTAAGCGTGCGGATCCTACGGGTCCGAGAACTATGTAGACATGACCGAGACACCTCTCCGGTCAATAACCAACAACGAACCTGGATGCTCATATTGGTTCCTACATATTCTACGAAGATCTTTATCGGTCATACCGTAATGACAACATACTTTATTCCCTTTATCATTGGTATGTTACTTGCCCGAGATTCGATCGTTGGTATCTTCATACCTAGTTCAATCTCGTTACCGGCAAGTCTCTTTACTCGTCCCGTAATACATCATGCCATAACTAACTCATTAGGCACATTGCTTGCAAGGCTTATCATGATGTGTATTACCGAGAGGGCCCAGAGATACCTCTCCGATACTCGGAGTGACAAATCCTAATCTCGGTCTATGCCAACCCAACAAACACCTTTGGAGATACCTGTAGAGCATCTTTATAATCACCCAGTTACGTTGTGACGTTTGATAGCACACAAGGTATTCCTCCGGTATCTGGGAGTTGCATAATCTCATAGTCAAATGAATATGCATATGACATGAAGAAAGCAATAGCAATAAACCTAACGATCATTATGCTAAGCTAACGGATGGGTCTTGTCCAGCACATCATTCTCCCAATGATGTGATCCCGTTCATCAAATGACAACACATGTCCATGGTTAGGAAACTTAACCATCTTTGATTTACAAGCTAGTCTAGTAGAGGCTTACTAGGGACACGGTGTTTTGTCTATGTATCCACACATGTATCAAGTTTCTGGTTAATACAATTCTAGCATGAATAATAAACATTTATCATGATATAAGGAAATATAAAATAACAACTTTATTATTGCCTCTAGGGCATATTTCCTCAATGACATCCGTCCTGCCGAGTTCGTGGTCTTGGTCTTGTTGCACCGGACTAGAAACCTTTGGGGATTCCTTGGGAACCCGCGTCTGCCCTTGCTCCCTTAGCATCCAAAGGGAAATTGTCTCCTCTGCGCCCGCTGGCGCCCGCCTGGCTCTGGTCGTCATGGCTCACGTCACCGCAGCCTCATGAGGCTGGGCACTTGCATAGGAATCTTCGCTCTTCGGGAGACAACCTAGGGAGGCCGCTTCCTCTAGAGCTCTTGGTGTCGTCCGCCTCGCGAGGCCAGGGCCCCCGCGAGGGTCTTGTCTTGGTGGTCTTGCAGATGGGTCATACCAAGCCGTCGAGGGAGCCACGCCGTGGGCCACACGCAGGCAAGTCTGGGTACCCTGGTTCCCAGAACGCCGACGGGGTCACATATCCAAACCATTAATGTCTTGGGAGCGCGCGATAACAAGCAAAGACTCACGATCATGTGACCCCGTCGCCCCGTCTCGTGCACTTATGGCAAGTGCCCAGAATGCCCCACCGTGCCACGTAATTATCTCGCGGGTACCCTCCAGGTCAACATGACTACACATCAACTCGAGGGTACACTCATGGTCAACCCGACTTCACATTTCTCTCGCGGGTACCGCTCGGGGTCGACCTGACTTCATCATGGTTCTGGGGTAAAGTCAAAGTAACCGTGTGCCCAAAACAGTAAGGGGGGACCCGAGGAATCACCCTTGATGGACTCCCACTTGATGTAACCGTCAAGGTGGACTTGGAGGAATCACCCACGATGGTCCACACTTGAGGGGTTGCACAACAGAGTCATTATCGGTAGTGGTGAAAGAGGAATCACCCTTGATGACCACGACGATTAGCTACAATACAGAGTTAACATCACAAGTGTTATACGAGGTATCACCCTCGGTAGTCAATAGTTGCTCTGTAGTGTCGTACAACTAAGGGGGTGTGATGTGCTGTGTCGGGCCCTGGACGTCGATCACGTTGATCAAGTCATTAAACATAAGGCGGGGGCAACTAGGACAAGGTGAGAGGTCACTGGTGGATCACTAACCAACCTATGCTAAGCAGTTTAGGATAAGCAAGTAAGGTACAAAGCAGGTTACAAAAAATCAGGTTATGCATCAGAATAGGAGCAATCAAATACAATAGCAAAATCTAATGTACCATGAGAGAGAATGGAACTGGGCGATATAGGAATGATCAAGGGGGTTTTGCTTGCCTGGTTGCTGTGTAGACGAAAGGAATCTTCGAAAGCGTAGCCGTAGTCGAACACCAAAGCATCAACAGTCTCGGGGTCTACCAGAGAGAAAGGACGGGGAAGAAACAATAAATAACAAGCATACAAAGCAACATAAAGCACGACATGACCATAAGCTATGCTAAGGGTGACCTAACGCAGGGCTACGCATTACCGACGAAGTCTGGCATTTTCAGACAGATGATCGGAGGGGGGAAGATCCATATTCACTGTGTTAGAGGCCTGTGGCAGGTATGCAGAGAGCAAATTCGGATTTGTCCTATTTTTCTGATCATTTTTCATATATAAATTATGTTCATCTTGACTTACGGTTTTTTTATTAATATTCAAAGTTTCAAATCATTTTCTGAAATTCTAGAATTTATTTATTTTTTTAAAAAAGGAAAGGCTAGCTGCACCCGGTCCAGTGCATCCAACAGTGTACAAGAGGCTAACAGTAGGCCCGTTGACTACCTAGTCAACAGTCAACATTGACCCGTTGACTGATGAACGATTCCCGAGGGTCCCGCACGTCAGTGACTGGGAGCCCAGTCAGCGCTGTTGACTGGTCAACTGGGTCCATTGGGACCAGTGGCAGTGACTATTTATTTAACCTATGTCTAATTAGTTTTAAACCAGTTAATTTAGTCGAGTGGGACCTAGTGGTCAGTGGGGGAGGTTAAGCTAACCACGTACTTAAGTTAACCGCCCGGGCCCACAAGACAGCGGGCCGGGTTCAAACGTGTGCTCGCGCCGACGTTGCTCCGGCAACCACAGGGGATGGCGGCGCGCTTGGAACCGGCTGTTCCGGTGACCAAATGGATGGCTCCGGGCGCCAAACGAACGAGCGTCGAGCGCCGCTCCTACCTACGCTAGCGGCGAGCGCAGGGGGTGGCCGGAGCGACGGTTGAGGCAATGGCCGACCGGCGACCGGAGCACGGGGCGGCTCCCTCCGGCGACCACTTGGTTGACCGAGAGGTCCTACGCGATGCAGGCGATGCGAGGCAGCCAAGGGCACTACGGGCGCGTGTAGATGAGGTCGGTATCGACGACTAGCAACGACGGTTAAGCGGCGGCAGCGGCGGTGCTCTACGGGAGCTAGCCTACGAGACACGGGAAAGAACAAGGGGAGGTCAAGGAAGAGCCGAGGCTCACAGCGAAGCTCGGGGAGGGCTCTACGAGGCCGGGGACGCGGAGGTGGAGGCGGATCGAGCGGTGGATGACGACGGCCGGAGGTTGAAGAAGGGTTCGATGCCGGCGATGTAGAGGGCCCCGGGTCAAACCAGTGGGCGTAGGCGGAGTAGAGGTCGACGGCGGATCTATCGAACAAGCTCACAGGGCACGGCGTGGGAGATGGGCGCGAGGGCGAGGTCGGGCATGGCGACGGCAGTGGTGGCGCTCACGGGGGGGGGGGGGGGGGGGGGAGAAGAAAGCGAGAGAATGAAGGGGGGTCCGGGGCGCTAGGGTTCGTCAGCGCGGGTCTGGGCGCCCTTGTATCTCGCCGGGGAGCGCCGGATGGCCGGCGCGTGGCCATCCGCAGGATGGACGCGGCGCGCTCGTCCATGGGGCTCGGGTGAATAGAGGATGAAGAAAGGTGGGGAGGTGGGCTGGGGTCGACTGGGCCGGATGTACTATGCATTTGGGCCCATGTGCACAGTGGAGTTTTTTTATTTCTGTTTAGCATTTAATTTAAACAGCAAAAGTGGTTTTGTAAATAAGAGACTTGGGCCATAATTTACAATATAAATTAAGGCACTGCCATAAAAAGGTTTTGAGGCAAGATAATTTCATTTAAATTTTATATAAATGAAATCAGGTTAATGGGGCTGTTATGGGCACTGTTTTAAATCCTAGGGGTATTTTTGGAGATTCAAAAATGTTGGTTTTATTTTTATAATAACTTTGGGAATTTTTTCAATATTATGAACATTTTATTTTTACTGTTAGAAGAAATAATTTATTTGTCTTTATTTTAAATTTGAAATTGGCTTTGATTTTTTACCAGGTGGCAATTTGGCTTAGCTAACTTGATGACATGGCACCATTAGGGGGAATGTCTGTAGCATGACACTGGGGGTGTTACAGGTAACTCTAATCCCTTTGCTGGACTTGAGCCCTCCGCCACCGACGTCTGCAACCTCGACATCCACACCCGTGTCCCCATCAAACCGGATCAATACAACTCCTCGTACTACACGTGGAAGACCTACTTCAACCTTGTCTTTCGCGGGTACTACCTCCTCGAGCACGTCGACAATTTCGTCGATAGCACCGTCATGGCGGGTGACCCGGAGTGGTCTGCCATTGAGGCCACCCTCATCCACTAGTTCTACCTCACCGTCTCGGTGGATATCTTCCACACGATCGTCTCTGAGGATGATGATGCTTGTCCCGTGTGGACCAAGATCAAAGTCCTCTTCATTAACAACAAGCTCCAACGCCTCATTTTTTGCAACAAGAATTTTTTGGTTGCCATCAAGATGACTCCTCCATTGATGACTATTGCATGCGCCTCAAGAGGCTTGCTGACGAGCTTTGCGACATTGGTGCCAAGGAATCCGATGATCTTATGCTCAACACCCTCACCGTCGACCTTAATGAAGACTTTGGCAACGCGGCCTCCAACCTCACCTTGTTGTCAGACACTACCTTTCACACCGTCATCGCATACTTGCGCCTGGAGGAACGACGGATGAAGACGATCAAGGCTTGGGTGCATCACACCACCCTCGCCGTCGGGACCTCTCGCAGGATGCCTGCACCAGCCCCGCCCCAGCAGCGGCCTCCCGCCCTGCCGGTGTTCTTCCCCCTGCCGCCCACGCCACCCACGTCACAGCAGCAGTAGCAGGGCGGCGGTCGCCGCAGAAGATGTCGCGGGGGCGTCAGTCCCACACAACAGCAACAACAGCCGGGGTATGGCAGGGCAGCAACGCCAACTCCTGTCCTACCCGCCCTGGACCACCGGCCAACCCGTGGACCGGCGTGGTTCACGCCTACACCATGTCGGTCCCATGAGCCCCTGCTCCGGGTCTCCTCGGACCCCGCCCCGCCGGCCCACAGGCTTACCTGGCGATGCCCTACCAGGCGGGTGCCGGTGGCTACCCGTCGCTGCTCCCGACTCCACCGGTGGTAGGTGGCTACCCACAACCGCACGCACTGGATCCACCCCATGGAGGCCACGACCTTCCACCAACACCGTTAAATCTAGCACTCCTCACTGCGCTGCACTCGGTGCCGTCACCCAACACCTACAGTGGCGGCGGAGACAGGTATATGGACACGGGGGCTATTGCACACATGACAGCTCATCCCGGTAACCTAACCTCCTCCTCTACAGTTAACACCTCCACCCACATCACCCTTGTTGACGGTTCTTCCTTGCCTATCACTCATGTTGGTCATAGTTTCTTTCCGTCTAATTCCATGCGAATCACTATGTCTAACATTCTTGTTTCTCCTGATCTAGTCAAAAATCTTGTCTCTGTTCGTCGTCTTGCTCATGAAAATCCCATTACCGTTGAATTTAATGGTGTTGGTTTTTTCTGTGAAGGACGCATGTACCCGGATGGTTCTTCACCGATGTGACAACCTAGACGAGCTGTACCCGGTGCACTCTGGCGCCGCCTCCACCACCGTCCCTCCAATCGCCCTCTCCACCGGCGTTGACCTTTGACATCCACGTTTGGATCACCCCAACTCCGCCGTCCTTTGTCAGATTCTTAGGAGTTTTTCTTTTTCATGTAATAAGCTCGACGAGCACACCTCTCATGCTTGTCATCTTGGCAAGCATGTTCGTCTTCCCTTTAGTGCGTCCACAACTATTTCTACTTTTCTGTTTCAGTTACTACATAGTGATGTATGGACATCTCCAGTTGTGAGCAATACAGGCTATACTTATTATCTTGTGCTACTCGATGATTTTGCCCACTTCGTGTGGACCTTTCCTCTTCACCACAAATCTGACACCATAGCTACATTCATGGCATTTTATTCATATGTCACCACACAGTTTGCTCGCCTGATGCTCGCCCTTCAGACTGACAACGGAAAAGAGTTTATCAATGCGGTAATTCGCCAGCTTATCGCCTTTCATGGCACTACCTTTCGCCTCACATGCCCCTACAGTTCACAGCAGAATGGTCGCGCCAAACACATCCTCTGCATTCTTAATGACTGTGTCCTTACACTATTGTTTCACTCCAATGTACCCCCTCGGTTCTGGCCAGATGCTCTCGCCACCGCCACTCTTCTCCTTAATATTCGGCCGTGTCGTCCTCACTGGAACTACAACCCTCACCATCTTCTCTTTGGCACTCCTCCATCCAACGATGGTCTTCGCACCTTTGGTTGTCTCTGTTATCCTAGTATAGCCTCCACCACACCCCACAAGCTAGCACCTCATTCCGTAGCTTGTATTTTCCTAGGATATCCCTCTAACACCAAAGGTTACCGGTGTTATGATCATGTCTCTCACGGTGTGTAGCAAGTGTACTTTGATGAGCATGTATTTCCTTTTCACCAGGTACAACCATCTGCAGCGGATTCCTTACCACTTCTGGACGCCCCTCCGGCATGGCATGAGTCTCAAGCACGGCATTCCCCTGCCACCTCCGTCGGCAGGCCACCCTCCCCGCCACGCACCCCTATGGGCACGGCTTCCTCCGCCGCCCCTCTGGTGTGGCCGACTCTGGCGCCCTGGACCCCTCGGGCGCGGACCCTTTGGGTGAGGCCTCCTCGCGCATGGTTACCACCGCCGACCCGGCTACGGCGGACTCGACCCCATCCTCGTCCGTCGCCCCCTTGGTGGCCGCTCTGTCATCCACTAGCATGATGACCCGGGCTTGCACAGGTATACACTGGCCCAGCACAAGTTACACCTCTGATGAGTATGTTTGTATCGCGTCGGCTCCACTGTCTTCACCGTCACCCATCCCTTATTCGCTCGTGCATCCCTTCGTGATCCACATTGGCTCGCTGCAATGCGTGAGGAGTTCGATGCATTGCAGCGCAACTACACGTGGCATCTTGTTCCGCGGCCTCCCCATGCTAACATCATCAGTGGCAAGTGGGTGTTCCGCCACAAGACCCGTCCTGACGGTTCTCTCGAGCGCTAAAAGGCTCGCTAGGTGGTCTGTGGCTTTCGATAGTGCGCGGGCATGGACTTCACCGACACCTTCGCTCCGGTTGTCAAACCGGGTACGATCTGCATAATGCTCTAGTTGGCAGTCTCTCATGCATGGCATGTGCATCAGTTGGACGTGTCCAACGCCTTCCTGCACGATCATCTCACTGAGCGGGTGTTTTGTGAGCAGCCCACTGGCTTCATTGACGCTGAGCATTCTAATCATGTGTGCTTGCTATCCCACTCTCTTTACGGGTAAAGCAGGCACCTCGGGCGTGGTACCAGTGTAAGGCGGTATTTCTCCAGCAGCTCGGGTTTCACACCACTCGCTCTAACACTTCTCTCTTCTTCTACCATCAGGGTGCCATTATTGCATATCTGCTGCTCTATGTTAACGACATCATTGTGATGGCATCCTCTCCTGAGCTCCTCCGGCAGCTCACGGCTTGTATCCGTGATGAGTTTGCCCTCAAGGATTTGGGAGCTCTGCATTACTTCCTTTGCATTGAGGTTGTTTGCCATGCCGATGGGTTCTTTTTGCATCAGCAGAAGTATGCTCACGAGTTGCTCGAGCGCGCTAGTATGCTTAACCGCAATTCCACCCCATGCCCGTTGACACCAAGGCGAAGGTCTCTGCCTTGGAGGGATCTCCTGCACCTGAGGCCATGTTCTACCGCTCCATTGTTGGTGCCCTGAAGTATCTGAGGCTCACCCACCCGGACCTGCAGTATTGATACGTCTCCAAAGTGTCTATGAACTTTTTATTGTTCCATGCTGTTATATTATCATTCTTGGGTGTTTTACAATCATTTTATAGCAACTTTATATCATTTCTTGGGAGTAACCTATTGACATAGTGCCCAGTGCCAGTTGCTGCTTTTTGCTTGTTTTTTACTTTGCGGAATATCCCTATCAAACGGAGTCCAAACGCAGCAAAACTTTTTGGAGATTTTTTTGGACCAAAAGACAACTTGGGAGCCAAGGAAGCACCTGGGGGAGGCCCGTGACCCACAAGACACCAGGGCCCTGATGGGTTGTGGGGCCCACGAGGGTCTTCTCCATCGTCTCTCAGCTCTATAAATACCCAAATATTCTAGAAATCCTAGGGGAGTTGACGAAACACAATTCCAGCTGCCGCAAGTTCCAGAACCACGAGATCAAATCTAGAGCCCTATTTCGGCACTCCGCCAGAGGGGAACACGATCATAGAGGGGTTCATCATCCTCATTGGCCCCTCTCTGATGATGCGTGAGTAGTTCACCATAGACCTATGATCCATAGGTAGTCGCTAGATGGCTTGTTCTCTCTCTTTTTGATTCTCAATACAATGGTCTCTTGGAAATCTATTTGATGTAATGACTTTTTGCGGTATGTTTGTTCGGATCCGATGAAGTTTGAGTTTATGATCAGATCTATATCCATGAATATTATTTGAGTCTTCTTTGATCTCTTACATGCATGATTATTTATAGCCTTGTATTTCTTCTTTGAATCTTTGGATTAGTTAGGCCAACTAGATTGATTTTTCTTGTAATGGGAAGACGTGCTTTGTGATGGGTTCGATCTTGCGGTGTCCTCACCTGTTGACAGGAGGAGTAGCGAGGCACGCATGTATCATTGCTATTAAGGATAAAAAGATGGGGTCTATTCCTATATGAATAGGTCTTGTCTACATCATGTCATCGTTATTATTGCATTACTCCATTTCTTCATGAACTTAATACACTAGATGCATGCTGGATAGCGGTCGATGGGTGGAGTAATAGTAGTAGATGTAGGCAGGAGTCGGTCTACTAATCTTGGATGTGATGCCTATATACATGATCATTGCCATGGATATCATCACAATTATTTGATGTTCTATCAATTGCCCAATAGAAATTTGTTTACGCACCGTGTGCTATTTTATCGAGAGAAGCCACTAGTGAAATCTACGACCCCGGGGTCTATCTTTTACTCCCTCCATTCCACAATGTAGTGCTTCCTCTATCCCCGTGCTTCAATTTTGACCGTAAATTTAACTACCAAGACCGATTGCGGCGGGAGCAAAAATTATATCAGTGAATTTGTATTCGAAAGAAGTTTTCAATTATATATCTTTTTCTCCCGCCGCAGTTGGTCTCGTTGGTTAAATTTATGGTCAAAGTTGGACCTCGGGAAGCGCAGGCGCACTATATTTTGGAATGGAGGGAGTATCATATTTGCTTTTTGATCTATCTTTTGCCATATTTATTTTCCAATCTATTATTCCAAAACCCCAAAAATACCTTGCTGCACTTTTTCTTGACTTATTTTATTTCGTGTTTTGTTCAGATCTATTTATCCAATCTCATACAAATCAATCTATCTTTTTATCGTGGAGGGATTGACAACCCCTCTTACGCGTCGGGTTGCAAGTATTTGTTCTTTGTGTGCAGGTACCATTTACATAGTGTTGCTTGGTCCTCCTACTGGATTGATACCTTGGTTTCACCACTATGGGAAATACCTACCATAGCTGTACTGCATCATCCCTTCCTCTTTGGGGAAACACCAACGCAGTTTCAAGCCGCATCAAAAGGAATTTCTGGTGCCGTTGCCGGGGAGACATGATACGTCTCCAACGTATCTATAATTTTTGATTGTTCCATGCTGTTATATTATCAATCTTGGATGTTTTATAATCATTTATATTATTTTTTGGTACTAACCTATTGACATAGTGCCAAGTGCCAGTTGCTGTTTTCTGCATGTTTTTTACATCGTGGGAAATCAATACCAAATGGAGTCCAAATGCAATGAAACTTTACGGAGATTTTTTATGGACCAGAAGACACCCAATGGGCCAAGGCAGCGCCTGGGGGGGGTGCTCCGAGGGGAGCACAACCCACCAGGACACGCCAGGAGGCCCACGCGCGCCCTGGTGGGTTGTGCGCACCTCGGGTGCCCCTCGGACCGCCTCTTTGCTCTATAAATACCCCAATATTTCAGAAACCCTAGGGGAGTCGATGAAAATCAATTACAGCTGCTGTAGAGTCCAGAACCACTAGATCCAATCTAGACACCATCACGGAGGGGTTCACCACTTCCATTGGTGCCTCTCCGATGATGCGTGAGTAGTTCTTTGTAGACCTTCGGGTCCGTAGTTAGTAGCTAGATGGCTTCCTCTCTCTTGTTTGATTCTCAATACAATGGTCTCTTGGAGATCCATATGATGTAACTCTTTTTGCAGTGGTTTGTTGGGATCGGATGAACTTTGAGTTTATGATCGACGAAAAGGGGGAGAAGCATATGAGTTGATAGTCTTCAAGCGGGTCCTTATGGGTGGTTGCATTATTTTGCTAAGTCTTTACAACTCTTGTATTTTGAAACAATTTGGTTCTTTGAGTTGTAACACTTAAACTCGATGGTCATCTGCTACTTTTTCTGCTACTTTCTGATGCGATGATAAATCCCACATGAAGCCATTCCGCAGACGTCCATTTTTCATTATGCATGTCATTATCTTCGTTATCTCTTTATCTACATGATGAATTGTCTTCATATGTTGAGAGGATCTCCACAAAGTAAAACCTGCCATGTGCATTTGTTGGGTTTCGTAGTAATTTCAAAAAATTTCCTACGCGCACACAGGATCATGTGATGCATAGCAACGAGGGGAAGAGTATTGTCTACGTACCCTACGCAGACCGACTGCGGAAGCGATGACACGACGTAGAGGAAGTAGTCGTACGTCTTCACGATCCAACCGATCAAGCACCGAAACTACGGCACCTCCGAGTTCGAGCACACGTTCAGCTCGATGACGATCCCCGGACTCCGATCCAGCAAAGTGTCGGGGAAGAGTTCCGTCAGCACGACGGCGTGGTGACGATCTTGATGAACTACAGCAGCAGGGCTTCGCCTAAACTCCGCTACAGTATTATCGAGGAATATGGTGGCAGGGGGCACCGCACACGGCTAAGGAATCGATCACGTGGATCAACTTGTGTCAACTTGTGTGTTTAGAGGTGCCCCTGCCTCAGTATATAAAGGAGCCAAGGGGGGAGGGTGCGCCGGCCAGGAGGAGGAGGCGCAGGAGGAGTCCTACTCCTACCGGGAGTAGGACTCCCCTCCAATCCTATTCCAACTAGGATTCCCAAGGGGGAAAGAGGGAGAGGGGTGGCCGGCCACCTCTCCTAGTCCTAATAGGACTAGGGGAAGGGGGGAGGCGCGCAGCCCCCTTGGGCTGCCCCTTTCTCCTTTCCACTAAGGCCCATGAAGGCCCATGTGGTTCCCGGGGGGTTCCGGTAACCTCCCGGTAACCCGGTAAAATCCCGATTTCACCCGGAACACTTCCGATGTCCAAACATAGGCTTCCAATATATCAATCTTTATGTCTCGACCATTTCGAGACTCCTCGTCATGTCCGTGATCACATCCGGGACTCCGAACAACCTTCGGTACATCAAAATGCATAAACTCATAATATAACTGTCATCGTAACCTTAAGCGTGCGGACCCTACGGGTTCGAGAACAATGTAGACATGACCGAGACATGTCTCTGGTCAATAACCAATAGCGGGACCTGGATGCCCATATTGGCTCCTACATATTCTACGAAGATCTTTATCGGTCAGACCGCATAACAACATACGTTGTTCCCTTTGTCATCGGTATGTTACTTGCCCGAGATTCGATCGTCGGTATCCAATACCTAGTTCAATCTCGTTACCGGCAAGTCTCTTTACTCGTTCCGTAATACATCATCTCACAACTAACATATTAGTTGTAATGCTTGCAAGGCTTATGTGATGTGTATTACCGAGAGGGCCCAGAGATACCTCTCCGACAATCGGAGTGACAAATCCTAATCTCGAAATACGCCAACCCAACATCGACCATTGGAGACACCTGTAGTACTCCTTTATAATCACCCAGTTACGTTGTGACGTTTGGTAGTACCCAAAGTGTTCCTCCGGTAAACGGGAGTTGCATAATCTCATAGTCATAGGAACATGTATAAGTCATGAAGAAAGCAATAGCAACATACTAAACGATCGGGTGCTAAGCTAATGGAATGGGTCATGTCAATCAGATCATTCTACTAATGATGTGACCTCGTTAATCAAATAACAACTCTTTGTTCATGGTTAGGAAACATAACCATCTTTGATTAACGAGCTAGTCAAGTAGAGGCATACTAGTGACACTATGTTTGTCTATGTATTCACACATGTATTATGTTTCCGGTAAATACAATTCTAGCATGAATAATAAACATTTATCATGATTATAAGGAAATAAATAATAACTTTATTATTGCCTCTAGGGCATATTTCCTTCAGTCTCCCACTTGCACTAGAGTCAATAATCTAGATTACACTGTAATGATTCTAACACCCATGGAGCCTTGGTGCTGATCATGTTTTGCTCGTGGAAGAGGCTTAGTCAACGGGTCTGCAACATTCAGATCCGTATGTATCTTGCAAATCTCTATGTCTCCCACCTGGACTAGATCCCGGATGGAGTTGAAGCGTCTCTTGATGTGTTTGGTCCTTTTGTGAAATCTGGATTCCTTTGCCAAGGCAATTGCACCAGTATTGTCACAAAAGATTTTCATTGGACCCGATGCACTAGGTATGACACCTAGATCGGATATGAACTCCTTCATCCAGACTCCTTCATTTGCTGCTTCCGAAGCAGCTATGTATTCCGCTTCACATGTAGATCCCGCTACGACGCTTTGTTTAGAACTGCACCAACTGACAGCTCCACCGTTTAATGTAAACACGTATCCGGTTTGCGATTTAGAATCGTCCGGATCAGTGTCAAAGCTTGCATCAACGTAACCTTTTACGATGAGCTCTTTGTCACTTCCATATACGAGAAACATATCCTTAGTCCTTTTCAGGTATTTCAGGATGTTCTTGACCGCTGTCCAGTGATCCATTCCTGGATTACTTTGGTACCTCCCTGCTAAACTTATAGCAAGGCACACATCAGGTCTGGTACACAGCATTGCATACATGATAGAGCCTATGGCTGATGCATAGGGAACATCTTTCATATTCTCTCTATCTTCTGCAGTGGTCGGGCATTGAGTCTTACTCAATTTCACACCTTGTAACACAGGCAAGAACCCTTTCTTTGCTTGATCCATTTTGAACTTCTTCAAAATTTTGTCAAGGTATGTGCTTTGTGAAAGTCCAATTAAGCGTCTTGATCTATCTCTATAGATCTTAATGCCTAATATGTAAGCAGCTTCACCGAGGTCTTTCATTGAAAAACTTTTATTCAAGTATCCCTTTATGCTATCCAGAAATTCTATATCATTTCCAATCAGTAATATGTCATCCACATATAATATCAGAAATGCTACAGAGCTCCCACTCACTTTCTTGTAAATACAGGCTTCTCCGAAAGTCTGTATAAAACCAAATGCTTTGATCACACTATCAAAACGTTTATTCCAACTCCGAGAGGCTTGCACCAGTCCATAAATGGATCGCTGGAGCTTGCACACTTTGTTAGCTCCCTTTGGATCGACAAAACCTTCTGGTTGCATCATATACAACTCTTCTTCCAGGAATCCATTCAGGAATGCAGTTTTGACATCCATTTGCCAAATTTCATAATCATAAAATGCGGCAATTGCTAACATGATTCGGACGGACTTAAGCATCGCTACGGGTGAGAAGGTCTCATCGTAGTCAATTCCTTGAACTTGTCGAAAACCTTTTGCGACAAGTCGAGCTTTGTAGACAGTAACATTACCATCAGCGTCAGTCTTCTTCTTAAAGATCCATTTATTCTCAATTGCTTGCCGATCATCGGGCAAGTCAACCAAAGTCCATACTTTGTTCTCATACATGGATCCCATCTCAGATTTCATGGCTTCAAGCCACTTTGCGGAATCTGGGCTCACCATCGCTTCTTCATAGTTCGTAGGTTCATCATGATCTAGTAGCATGACTTCCAGAACAGGATTTCCGTACCACTCTGGCGCGGATCTTACTCTGGTTGATCTACGTGGTTCAGTAGTATCTTGATCTGAAGTTTCATGATCATTATCATTGGCTTCCTCACTAACCGGTGTAGGTGTCACTGAAACAGTTTTCTGTGATGAGCTACTCTCCAGTAAGGGAGCAGGTACAGTTACCTCGTCAAGTTCTACTTTCCTCCCACTCACTTCTTTCGAGAGAAACTCCTTCTCTAGAAATGATCCATTCTTAGCAACGAATGTTTTGCCTTCGGATCTGTGATAGAAGGTGTACCCAACAGTTTCCTTTGGGTATCCTATGAAGACACATTTCTCCGATTTGGGTTCGAGCTTATCAGGTTGAAGTTTTTTCACATAAGCATCGCAGCCCCAAACTTTAAGAAACGACAACTTTGGTTTCTTGCCAAACCACAGTTCATAAGGCGTCGTCTCAACGGATTTTGATGGTGCCCTATTTAACGTGAATGCGGCCGTCTCTAAAGCATATCCCCAAAATGATAGCGGTAAATCAGTAAGAGACATCATAGATCGCACCATATCTAGTAAAGTACGATTACGACGTTCGGACACACCATTACGCTGTGGTGTTCCGGGTGGCGTGAGTTGCGAAACTATTCCACAATTTTTCAAATGTACACCAAACTCGTAACTCAAATATTCTCCTCCACGATCAGATCGTAGAAACTTAATTTTCTTGTTACGATGATTTTCAACTTCACTCTGAAATTCTTTGAACTTTTCAAATGTTTCAGACTTATGTTTCATTAAGTAAATATACCCATATCTGCTTAAATCATCTGTGAAGGTGAGAAAATAACGATATCCGCCACGAGCCTCAATATTCATCGGGCCACATACATCGGTATGTATGATTTCCAACAAATCTGTTGCTCTCTCCATAGTACCGGAGAACGGTGTTTTAGTCATCTTGCCCAAGAGGCACGGTTCGCAAGTACCAAGTGATTCATAATCAAGTGGTTCCAAAAGTCCATCGGTATGGAGTTTCTTCATGCGCTTTATACCGATATGACCTAAACGACAGTGCCACAAATAAGTTGCACTTTCATTATCAACTCTGCATCTTTTGGCTTCAACATTATGAATATGTGTATTACTACTATCGAGATTTAGTAAGAATAGACCACTCTTCAAGGGTGCATGACCATAAAAGATATTACTCATATAAATAGAACAACCATTATTCTCTGATTTAAATGAATAACCGTCTCGCATTAAACAAGATCCAGATATAATGTTCATGCTCAACGCTGGCACCAAATAACAATTATTTAGGTCTAATATTAATCCCGAAGGTAGATGTAGAGGTAGCGTGCCGACTGCGATCACATCGACTTTGGAACCGTTTCCCACGCGCATCGTCACCTCGTCCTTTGCTAGTGCCCGCTTATTCTGTAGTCCCTGTTTCGAGTTGCAAATATTAGCAACAGAACCAGTATCAAATACCCAGGTGCTACTGCGAGCTCTAGTAAGGTACACATCAATAACATGTATATCACATATACCTTTGTTCACCTTGCCATCCTTCTTATCCGCCAAATACTTGGGGCAGTTCCGCTTCCAGTGACCAGTCTGCTTGCAGTAGAAGCACTCAGTTTCAGGCTTAGGTCTAGACTTGGGTTTCTTCTCTTGAGCAGCAACTTGCTTGCCGTTCTTTTTGAAGTTCCCCTTTTTCTTCCCTTTGCCCTTTTTCTTGAAACTAGTGGTCTTGTTAACCATCAACACTTGATGCTCCTTCTTGATTTCTACCTCCGCAGCTTTCAGCATTGCGAAGAGCTCGGGAATAGTCTTGTTCATCCCTTGCATATTATAGTTCATCACGAAGCTCTTGTAGCTTGGTGGCAGTGATTGGAGAATTCTGTCAATGACGCAATCATCCGGAAGATTAACTCCCAATTGAATCAAGTGATTATTATACCCAGACATTTTGAGTATATGCTCACTGACAGAACTGTTCTCCTCCATCTTGCAGCTATAGAACTTATTGGAGACTTCATATCTCTCAATCCGGGCATTTGCTTGAAATATTAACTTCAACTCCTGGAACATCTCATATGCTCCATGACGTTCAAAACGTCGTTGAAGTCCCGATTCTAAGCCGTAAAGCATGGCACACTGAACTATCGAGTAGTCATCAGCTTTGCTCTGCCAGACGTTCATAACATCTGGCGTTGCTCCAGCAGCAGGCCTGGCACCCAGCGGTGCTTCCAGGACGTAATTCTTCTGTGCAGCAATGAGGATAATCCTCAAGTTACGGACCCAGTCCGTGTAATTGCTACCATCATCTTTCAACTTTGCTTTCTCAAGGAACGCATTAAAATTTAACGGAACAACAGCACGAGCCATCTATCTACAATCAACATAAACAAGCAAGATACTATCAGGGACTAAGTTCATGATAAATTTTAAGTTCAATTAATCATATTACAAAAGAACTCCCACTTAGATAGACATCTCTCTAATCCTCTAAGTGATCACGTGATCCAAATCAACTAAACCATAACCGATCATCACGTGAGATGGAGTAGTTTTCAATGGTGAACATCGTTATGTTGATCATATCTACTATATGATTCACGCTCGACCTTTCGGTCTCCGTGTTCCGAGGCCATATCTGCATATGCTAGGCTCGTCAAGTTTAACCTGAGTATTCTGCGTGTGCAAAACTGGCTTGCACCCGTTGTAGATGGACGTAGAGCTTATCACACCCGATCATCACGTGGTGTCTGGGCACGACGAACTTTGGCAACGGTGCATACTCAGGGAGAACACTTCTTGATAATTTAGTGAGAGATCATCTTATAATGCTACCGTCAATCAAAGCAAGATAAGATGCATAAAAAGATAAACATCACATGCAATCAATATAAGTGATATGATATGGCCATCATCATCTCGTGCTTGTGATCTCCATCTCCGAAGCACCGTCATGATCACCATCGTCACCGGCGCGACACCTTGATCTCCATCGTAGCATCGTTGTCGTCTCGCCAATCTTATGCTTCCACGACTATCACTACCGTTTAGTAATAAAGTAAAGCATTACATCGCGATTGCATTGCATACAATAAAGCGACAACCATATGGCTCCTGCCAGTTGCCGATAACTCGGTTACAAAACATGATCATCTCATACAATAAAATTCAGCATCATGCTTTGACCATATCACATCACAACATGCCCTGCAAAAACAAGTTAGACGTCCTCTACTTTGTTGTTGCATGTTTTACGTGGCTGCTACGGGCTTAAGTAAGAACCAATCTCACCTACGCATCAAAACCACAACGATAGTTTGTCAAATAGACTCCGTTTTAACCTTCGCAAGGACCGGGCGTAGCCATACTTGGTTCAACTAAAGTTGGAGAGGCAGTCGCCCGCAAGCCATCTCTGTGCAAAGCACGTCGAGGGAACCGGTCTCGCGTAAGCGTACGCGTAAGGTTGGTCCGGGTCGTCTCGTCCAACAATACCGCCGAACCAAAATATGACATGCTGGTAGGCAGTATGACTTGTATCGTCCACAACTCACTTGTGTTCTACTCGTGCATATAACATCAACATCATTAACCTAGGCTCGGATGCCACTGTTGGGTTTCGTAGTAATTTCAAAAATTTCCTACGCGCACACAGGATCATGTGATGCATAGCAACGAGGGGAAGAGTATTGTCTACGTACCCTACGCAGACCGACTGCGGAAGCGATGACACGACGTAGAGGAAGTAGTCGTACGTCTTCACGATCCAACCGATCAAGCACCGAAACTACGGCACCTCCGAGTTCGAGCACACGTTCAGCTCGATGACGATCCCCGGACTCCGATCCAGCAAAGTGTCGGGGAAGAGTTCCGTCAGCACGACGGCGTGGTGACGATCTTGATGAACTACAGCAGCAGGGCTTCGCCTAAACTCCGCTACAGTATTATCGAGGAATATGGTGGCAGGGGGCACCGCACACGGCTAAGGAATCGATCACGTGGATCAACTTGTGTCAACTTGTGTGTTTAGAGGTGCCCCTGCCTCAGTATATAAAGGAGCCAAGGGGGGAGGGTGCGCCGGCCAGGAGGAGGAGGCGCAGGAGGAGTCCTACTCCTACCGGGAGTAGGACTCCCCTCCAATCCTATTCCAACTAGGATTCCCAAGGGGGAAAGAGGGAGAGGGGTGGCCGGCCACCTCTCCTAGTCCTAATAGGACTAGGGGAAGGGGGGAGGCGCGCAGCCCCCTTGGGCTGCCCCTTTCTCCTTTCCACTAAGGCCCATGAAGGCCCATGTGGTTCCCGGGGGGTTCCGGTAACCTCCCGGTAACCCGGTAAAATCCCGATTTCACCCGGAACACTTCCGATGTCCAAACATAGGCTTCCAATATATCAATCTTTATGTCTCGACCATTTCGAGACTCCTCGTCATGTCCGTGATCACATCCGGGACTCCGAACAACCTTCGGTACATCAAAATGCATAAACTCATAATATAACTGTCATCGTAACCTTAAGCGTGCGGACCCTACGGGTTCGAGAACAATGTAGACATGACCGAGACATGTCTCTGGTCAATAACCAATAGCGGGACCTGGATGCCCATATTGGCTCCTACATATTCTACGAAGATCTTTATCGGTCAGACCGCATAACAACATACGTTGTTCCCTTTGTCATCGGTATGTTACTTGCCCGAGATTCGATCGTCGGTATCCAATACCTAGTTCAATCTCGTTACCGGCAAGTCTCTTTACTCGTTCCGTAATACATCATCTCACAACTAACATATTAGTTGTAATGCTTGCAAGGCTTATGTGATGTGTATTACCGAGAGGGCCCAGAGATACCTCTCCGACAATCGGAGTGACAAATCCTAATCTCGAAATACGCCAACCCAACATCGACCATTGGAGACACCTGTAGTACTCCTTTATAATCACCCAGTTACGTTGTGACGTTTGGTAGTACCCAAAGTGTTCCTCCGGTAAACGGGAGTTGCATAATCTCATAGTCATAGGAACATGTATAAGTCATGAAGAAAGCAATAGCAACATACTAAACGATCGGGTGCTAAGCTAATGGAATGGGTCATGTCAATCAGATCATTCTACTAATGATGTGACCTCGTTAATCAAATAACAACTCTTTGTTCATGGTTAGGAAACATAACCATCTTTGATTAACGAGCTAGTCAAGTAGAGGCATACTAGTGACACTATGTTTGTCTATGTATTCACACATGTATTATGTTTCCGGTAAATACAATTCTAGCATGAATAATAAACATTTATCATGATTATAAGGAAATAAATAATAACTTTATTATTGCCTCTAGGGCATATTTCCTTCAGCATTTGCATTCAAAAGCAAACTACTTATATGCACACCTTTAGGGGGAGCCTTTTGCTACATATGAAGACAATGCCTTAATCCTTAACTTTCACATACTTTTGTCCCCATTGAAAACTTCAACTAGTTTGTCACCAATCACCAAAAAGGGGGAGATTGTAAGTGCATCTAGTGCCACCCCTAGTTGGTTTTGGAGTATTGATGACAAACTTGGTTGAGGGACTAATGTGTTTGTGAGAATTGCAGGATAACACAGGTAGTAGTCCCTTATTGATTCGGTTTACCTACCAGAGATGACCCCTAAAAATGTGTGAAGACATTGAAGCCAATGGTGGTTTGTGAAGACATTCATAGTGAAGATTATGACAGGAGAAGACATTCATGTGAAGACTATGGAGTGCGAAGACATAGTTGTTTCGTAGTTTCCTTTTCTTCTTTGTTGAGTCATAGGAACCACCGTACTGTTAAGTGGGGTCCAAGTGAACAAAGTCAGAGTGACTGAAGTGATGCTCAACCAAAATCCTATGTCTTCGAGCGAAGATAGTGAGAGCAAATCTTATCCAGAGCTGGATGAGTCGGTTTTACTAGTAGCCCAAGTCAAGCTGCCGCGTGTGTTTGAAATCCGACCGTTGGACACGTCTCGGTTCCTTAGTGACCTAGGGTCATTTCGGACAAATCAGGTCGGGTTGCCTCCTTGCTATATATAGCCCACCCCTACACCATAAATTGGTGGCTGCTCAGAGTTAGTGCACGGCTTTTGTTGTTTGAGAGAAACCCACCTCCAAAGCATTTGAGAGAGAGATCCTTGCGAGGACAAAGCCCTAAACACCCAGTGCCAAAGAGTGTTAGGCATCACTGAAGTCTTTCTATCTGCGTGACCTGAAGACTTGTTACACTTGAGGACTGTGAATCCTCCAGCCGGTTAGGCGTCGCGTTCTGAGCATCCAAGAGTCATTGTGGATCGCCGGTGAATGAAGTCTATGAAGGTTTGGAAGTCTAACTTGAAGACTTACCAGAGTGATTGGGCGAGAACTGGGTGTCCTTAGCTCAAGGGGAATAAGGTGAAGACGCGGTCTTCTGAGTTGAATCTCAGCCTCCCTAACCAGACGTACAGTTGTCACAGCAACTGGAACTGGTCTACCAACTCCTTGTCTTCACCAAGCAACTGGTTCTATCCTTCGCTTTCCTTTACTTTACAGTTTTTCTTCATGAAGTCATTGCTTGCCTGTATGATCTGATTGACTTCACCTTGTGAAGACTGTTTACTATTTGGCTTCATACTATCTTCCATCCTGATCCATACTACCTAGCTGCTGATAGTCTTCATGCCTTCACTTCATTGCTTACTTGACTGTGGCTTGTCTAGTGTAGTCTACCTTCCATTGCATATCAATAGGTTTATTTCTACTATTTGTCTTCAAAGCCCCCGTGTTTTGAAGACTTCCATAAAAATCGCCTATTCACCCCACCTCTAGTCGATAACTAGCACTTTCAATTGGTATCAAAGCAAGGTGCTCCCTTGTTCTGTGTGATTCGGTTTAACCACCTGGAGTTTTAACTATGTCGACTGCAGGGATAATCAAGGTCTCTGTTGCATGCCCTGTCTTCGATGGCACTGATTACCCCTACTAGAAGAACAAGATGCGCATGCATCTCGAAGCCATTGACGTCGACCTCTGGTATGTCGTCAAGAATGGTGTTCCCAAGGTCGGTGAAGGTGTCACCATTGCTGATGTCAAGAGGTTCATTCAACTGGATTCGACTACCAAGAACATCATCTGTGGTCATCTGACCAAAGGACAGTACGACTGTGTGAGTGCACTAGAAACTGCAAAGCTAGTCTGGGACTGGCTCTCCAAGGTCAACGAAGGCGTCTCAACTCAGAGAGACTCAAGGATTGATGTTCTTCGTGACCTCTTCAACCGCTTCAAGAGAAACGACAATGAGAATGTCCAGCTCACGTTTGATCACCTCACTGATATCACAAATGAGCTTCGCGCGCTTGGCGCCACTGAGATCACCAAGCATGAAATCGTCAAGAAGCTTCTGAGATCACTTGACAGCTCATTTAACACCCTGGCCCTGATGATTCAAGAACATCCTGACTTCAAGACTCTCGATCCATCTGACATACTTGAGAGACTCAACACACATGAGTTCCAGTTATCTGAATAGAGACATCTATGGGCCCAACTATGGCCAATCCCGGGCTTTGAAGGCAAAGGTTGTGTCCTCATCTGAAGAAGAATCTGACTGCAGTTCTAGGGATCCTGAAGACATTGGAAGGGAGCTAGCTATGCTCGTGAAGAAGTTCCAGAAGTCCTCCAAGAAGAAAGGCTTTAGAAAGTCTTCAAGATCCAGCTCAAGAAATGATGAAGCCTCCTCTCGTGACTACAAGAAGAGAACATGCCACAAATGCAAGAAACCTGGTCACTACATCTCTGAGTGTCCTCAATGGGACAATGAGACCAAGAAGAAGAAGAAGAAAGGCAAAGAATATGATTCTGATGACAAGAAGAAGAAGAAATCCTCAAAGTCTTCTTCAAAGTGTTCATCAAAGCCTTCATCATACAAGAAGAGCTCATCAAGAAAGGCTCGTGCGTTTGTTGGCAAGGAAATGGATTCAGAGGAGGAGTCCGCTTTTGAGGAGGCGGAGGTGGAGTCGGAGGAGGATTCAGATTCAGGCGTGGCAAGCCTGGCTCTAGCGTCAACATATGTCGCCAAGTCCATCTTGAACACTGAAGACAATGACATCGTCACCAACGCTGATGCTGATGATGAGGATGACTCTGCTCCTACCTACTGCTTCATGGCACGTGGTGCCAAGGTAAACTCAAACGATGCTTACTTTCAAACATCCATTGAAGATGACTTTGAATGTGAATTTAAACCTAGCTACAAAACACTTGCTAAAATTGCAATAGAACAACAAAATGCTATGGAACACATTCATATGTTGCTAGACAAAAGCGATGACCTGTTGGACGCGAAAATGACTCGAACTCAGTCCTTAATTGAAGCATTAAAAATCTTCATGTTAAGTACGAAGAACTTGAAAGTCGTCATGAAACACTCTCAGCTACTCATGAGAAGCTTTTCTATGATTATCTTCAAAGGAAGCAAGAACTTGAGAACCTGAGAGCATCTCATGAAGATCTTCAAAAGGAGATTGAGTCACTTCGCGCTCAACAGATCAGTCCCGCTCAGGAAGACTTTGAGCCACCATGTTTGAAATGTCTTGAGCGTGATAATGCTGTCTCTATTGCTAAATGTTCTACTACTTCTATTGTTGTTATGTGATACGTCTCCAACGTATCTATAATTTTTTATTGCTCCATGCTATATTATCTACTATTTTGGATGTTTATGGGCTTTATTATACACTTTTATATCTTTTCTGGGACTAACCTATTAACCCAGAGCCCAGTGCCAGTTTATGTTTTTACCTTGTTTTAGGGTTTCGAAGAAAAGGAAAATCAAACGAAGTCCAATTGACCTGAAACTTCACGGAACTCATTTTTGGAAGGAAAGAAGCCTAGAAGACTTGGAGTGCACGCCAGGGGACTTATGAGGAGGCCACGAGGCAGGGGGGCGCGCCCACCCCCTAGGCGCGCCCTCCACCCTTGTGGGCCCCTCGTGCCCCCCCTGACGTACTTCTTCCGCCGATATATCTCCATATACCCTAAAATGATCGAAAAAGAGATTAGATCGGGAGTTCCGCCGCCAGAAGCCTCCGTAGCCACCGAAAACCAATCTAGACCCGTTCCGGCACCCTGCCGGAGGGGGAATCCTTCTCCGGTGGCCATCTTCATTATCCCGGTGCTCTCCATGACGAGGGAGTAGTTCTCCCTCGGGGCTGAGGGTATGTACCAGTAGCTATGTGTTTGATCTCTCTCTCTCTCTCTCATGTTCTTGAGATGATACGATCTTGTTGTATCGTGAGCTTTGCTATTATATTTGGATCCTATGATGTTTCTTCCCCCCTCTACTCTCTTGTAAGTTTCCCCTTTGAAGTTATCTTATCGGATTGAGTCTTTAAAGATTTGAGAACACTTGATGTATGTCTTGCCGTGCGTATCTGTGGTGACAATGGGATACCATGTGATTCACTTGATGTATGTTTTGGTGATCAACTTGCGGGTTCCGCCCATGAACCTATGCATAGGGGTTGGCACATGTTTTCATCGTGATTCTCCGGTAGAACTTTGGGGCACTCTTTGAGGTCCTTTGTGTTGGTTGAATAGATGAATCTGAGATTGTGTGATGCATATCGTATAATCATACCCACGGATACTTGAGGTGACATTGGAGTATCTAGGTGACATTAGGGTTTTGGTTGATTTGTGTCTTAAGGTGTTATTCTAGTACGAACTCTAGGGATGTTTGTGACACTTATAGGAATAGCCCAACGGATTGATTGGAAAGAATAACTTTGAGGTGGTTTCGTACCCTACCATAATCTCTTCGTTCGTTCTCTGCTATTAGTGACTTTGGAGTGACTCTTTGTTGCATGTTGAGGGATAGTTATGTGATCCAACTATGTTAGTATTGTTGAGGGAACTTACACTTGTGAAAGTATGAACCCTAGGCCTTATTTCCACGCATTGCAATACCGTTTACGCTCACTTTTATCATTAGTTACCTTGCTGTTTTTTATAATTTCATATTACAAATACCTTTATCTACTATCCATATACCACTTGTATCACCCTCTCTTCGCCGAACTAGTGCACCTATACAATTTATTGTTGTATTGGGTGTGTTGGGTACACAAGAGACTCTTTGTTATTTGGTTGCAGGGTTGCTTGAGAGAGACCATCTTCATCCTACGCCTCCTACGGGTTGATAAACCTTGGGTCATCCACTTGAGGGAAATTTGCTACTGTCCTACAAACCTCTGCACTTGGAGGCCCAACAACGTCTACAAGAAGAAGGTTGTGTAGTAGACATCAAGCTCTTTTCTGCCGCCGTTGCCGGGGAGGTTAGCGCTTGAAGGTATATCCTTAGATCTTGCAATCGAGTCTTTTAGTTTCTTGTTTTACCACTAGTTTAGTTTATAAAATAAAGTTACAAAAAATAGAATTAAGTTTGTCTCATACGCTTCATCTTTTTAATATCTTTCGTGAGTATGATGGAAAGGATAATTGTGCTCAAGTGCTAGGAGAAGAAATATATAAAATGTTTGGCACTAAATATTTGAATGATGAGCATGATTGCAATGTTGTTAGTACGAATTCTTTGAATATCCATGATACTAATGATGATTGCACTAGTTATGATGAAAATGTCTCCTATAAACAGGTCAATTTTTGTGGAGTGCATCGGGTTTGTAAGTACACACCAAATAGAGAAGATAGATATTGCAAGAAGCATAAGTACTTAGAAACTAAATTGTTGCATGAAGAGCTAGATGATTGTGATGAAAATTTAAATTTTCTTGGTCATACTTGTGAGCTTTGTAATGAACGTGGTCATTTAATTATCCGATGCAAATTGTTTCATGATCTAATAGTGTCCAAAAATTGTGATGACTTGATTTCCCTTGCACATTATAATGAACTTAGTTTGCTTATGGGCTATGAAGAAATGAAACGTATAACTAAGGATATTCCAAAATTTGCCCTTGATAAAGTTCTTCATTTTGACCTAGAGGAAATTTATATGTATTGTGCGGTGAATTGCATTGAAAATCCTTATATTGCCAATTACATAAAGAAAAGAAAACAAATAGAAGATGAAGAGAATACTAATGAAAGGGAAGAGACTTCCCAATATCCTCCTATTATTTCTTATGATGAATCAGGTAACGAGGAGGAGCCTCCTATTCAACCAATCTCATTAATAAGGAGCTCCAGAAAGAGGATTGAACCCACACATGATTTGGTGAAGAAGAAGAAAAGAAAAAGGAAGAGAGGTAAAAAGATATCTATCCCAAATAATGCTGCTCCTATTACTATTGTGCCTCATGAAAATATAATTGTGGAAGATAATGATACTTCTTATGATCTTGAAAATCTTTTTGGCACTTGCTTGGAAGAATATGATAATTGCTATACTATTGGTGCTATCCATACTATTAATGATGAGAGTGATTATGCTTATGATATGAGAAGGACCAAGCTTGGGGATGCTATGTTTGATGAAGATGATGTTTTTGAGAATATATTTTCTGCAATTAATGTTTGTCCCAAGCTTTGGGAAGCTATGATTAATGAAGATGATATTTTTAGTCTCCCAAGTTTTGATATGCAAGTTTATAATGATGATAGCATGCCTCCTACTTATGATGATTATTGTGATGATACTTATGCTATAAAAAGTAGTGATTATATTTATAAAACTTGTCATGATTATCATTACCCCTTCTCTAAACATTACTCTTTCAATGTGGAAACAATTTATAGTATTCGAGTTTCTTATGATACTCCCACTATTCCGAATGAGAAGAATTTTGCTTATGTGGAGAGTAATAAAATTTCTATGCTTATAGATCATGAAAAGAATGCTTTAGGTGCTGGTTATATTGTTGAATTCATTCATGATTCTACTGAAAGTTATTATGAGAGAGGAATATATGCTTGCAGGAATTGCAATAATATCAAGTTTCCTCTCTATGTGCTTAAAATTTTGAAGTTATGCTTGTTTTACCTTCCTATGCAAGTTGATTCTTGTTCCCACAAGTTGTTTGCTCACAAAATCCCGATGCATAGGAAGTGGGTTAGACTTAAATGTGCTAGTCATATTCTTCAAGATGCTCTCTTTATGTTACAATTCTTATCTTTTATGTGAGCATCATTGAAATCATCATGCCTAGCTAGGGGCGTTAAACGATAGCGCTTGATGGGAGGCAACCCAATTTTATTTTTATTCCTTGCTTTTTGCTACGGCTTAGTAATAAATAAATTATTTAGCCTCTGTTTTGGTTGTGTTTTTTGTGTTTAATTAGTGTTTGTGCCAAGTAGAACCGTTGGGAAGACTTGGGTGAAGTCTTTATGATCATGCTGTAAAAATACAGAAACTTTAGCGCTCACGAGAATTGCTGCCATTTTTATTTGGAGAGTGATATTTAGTTAATTATTTTTGCATATGATTAATAGATAAATTCCTCAGGTCCAGCAATTTATTTGAGAATTTTATGAGTTCCATAAGTATACGTTTGATCCAGATTACTACAGACTGTTCTGTTTTTGACAGATTCTGTTTTTCGTGTGTTGTTTGCTTATTTTGGTGAATCTATGGCTAGTAAAATAGTTTATAAACCATAGAGAAGTTGGAATACAGTAGGTTTAACACTATGAGTTCATTACAGTACCTTGAAGTGGTGATTTATTTTCTTATACTAACGGAGCTTACGAGTTTTCTGTTAAGTTTTGTGTTGTGAAGTTTTCAAGTTTTGGGTAAAGATTCGATGGACTATAGAATAAGGAGTGGCAAGAGCCTAAGCTTGGGGATTCACAAGGCACCCCAAGGTAATATTCAAGGATATCCAAGAGCCTAAGCTTGGGGATGCCCCGGAAGGCATCCCCTCTTTCGTCTTCGTTCATCAGTAACTTTACTTGGAGCTATATTTTTATTCGCCACATGATATGTGTTTTGCTTGGAGCATCAATTTATTTTGTTAGGATTTTCTTGCTGTTATTTATAACAATGTTTTGCATCTTTTATTTCAATAAAAGTGGCATTGATAGCCTTTACTATTCCTATTTGAGAAGTCCACATGTTGCTGTTTGAAAACAGAAAGTTTACCGCTGTTGCAATAATTCCCTAGAAAATTCAGAATGTGATAAAATGTTGAAACCTTTTGCATATTAAGCTATGATAAATTTACTACAGTGGGAATTTTCTTTAATAATTTTTTGAGCTAGGGAAGTATGGATGTTTCTGCATTCTTTACAGACTGTCCTGTTTAGGCAGATTGCTGTTATGTTTGCATATGTTTGCTTCTTTAATGATTCTATTTGAGGATAGGACTATTAAATATGCAGAGGCATTTAGTATGCAATGTTGAATAATAATTTTAGTGATTTGCTACAGTAGAACATGATAAGGTTTTGGCAATGGTTTATGCTAACTTATCTCACGAGTCCTTGTTGAGTTTTGTGTGGATGAAGCTTTTGAGATTTAGGGAGACCGTGATATGAGAGGAATTAAGGAGACACAAAAGCTCAAGCTTGGGGATGCCCAAGGCATCCCAAGATAATATTTCAAGAAGTCTCAAGCATCTAAGCTTGGGGATGCCCCGGTTGGCATCCCACCTTTCTTCTTCAACAACTATCGGTTAGTTTCGGTTGATCCTAAGTTTTTGCTTCTTCACATGATGTTTGCCATTGTTAGAATGTCATTTTATTTTGCTTTGCTTGCTGTTTGAATAGAATACCAAGATCTGAAATTATTAAATAAGAGAGAGTCTTCACATAGTTGCATAATTATTCGACTACTCATTGATCTTCACTTTTATCTTTCGGAGTAGTTTGTCGTTTACTCTAGTGCTTCACTTACATCTTTTAGAGCACGGTGGTAGTTTTATTTTGAAGAAATAGATGAACTCTCATGCTTCACTTAGATTATTTTGAGAGTCTTAAATAGCATGGTAATTTTCTTAAAATCCTAGTATGCTAGGTATACAAGATTAATAATAAAATTTTCTTATGAGTGTTTTGAATACTAAGAGAAGTTTGATGCTTGATGATTGTTTTGAGATATGGAGGTAATAATATCAAAGTCGTGCTAGTTGAGTAGTTGTGAATTTGAGAAGTGCTTGTGTTGAAGTTTGCAAGTCCCGTAGCATGCACGTATGGTAAACGTTGTGTAACAAATTAGAAACATGAGGTGTTATTTGATTGTCCTCCTTATGAGTGGCGGGCGGGGACGAGCGATGGTCTTTTCCTACCAATCTATCCCCCTAGGAGCATGCGCGTAGTGCCGAGATTTTTGATGACTTGTATATTTTTTGCAATAAGTATGTGAGTTCTTTATGACTAATGTTGAGTCCATGGATTATAAGCACTCTCACCCTTCCATCCTTGCTAGCCTCTTCGGTACCGTGCATTGCCCTTTCTCACAATGAGAGTTGGCGCAAACTTCGCCGGTGCATCCAAACCCCGTGATATGATACGCTCTTTCACACATAAACCTCCTTATATCTTCCTCAAAACAGCCACCATACGTACCTATTATGGCATTTCCATAGCCATTCCGAGATATATTGCCATGCAACTTTCCACCGTTCCGTTTATTATGACACGCATCATCATTGTCATATTGCTTTGCATGATCATGTAGTTGACATCGTAGTTGTGGCAAAGCCACCTCTCATAATTCTTTCATACATGTCACTCATGCATCATCGCAATCCCGGTACACCGCTAGAGGCATTCATATAGAGTCATACTTTGTTCTAGTATCGAGTTGTAATCATTGAGTTGTAAAAAAATAGAAGTGTGATGATCATCATTATTAGAGCATTGTCCCAAGTGAGGAATAAAAAAAGAGAAAGGCCATAAAAAAGAGAAGGCCCAATGTCGGTGTTAAAACCGGCGGATCTCGGGTAGGGGTTCCCGAACTGTGCGTCTAAGGCGGATGGTAATAGGAGGCAGGGGACACAATGTTTTACCCAGGTTCGGTCCCTCTTGATGGAGGTAAAACCCTACGTCCTGCTTGATTAATATTGATGATATGGGTAGTATAAGAGTAGATCTACCACGAGACCAGAGAGGCTAAACCCTAGAAGCTAGCCTATGGTATGATTGTATGTTGTAGTTGTTGTGTCCTATGGACTAAAACCCTCCGGTTTATATAGACACCGGAGAGGGTTAGGGTTACACAAGGTCGGTTACAAAGGAGGAGATATCCATATCCGTATTGCCTAGCTTGCCTTCCACGCCAAGTAGAGTCCCATCCGGACACGAGACGAAGTCTTCAATCTTGTCTCTTCATAGTCCAACAGTCCGGCCAAAGGATATAATCCGGCTGTTCGGAGACCCCCTAATCCAGGACTCCCTCAGTAGCCCCTGAACCAGGATTCAATGACGATGAGTCTGACGCGCAGTATTTTCTTCGGCATTGCAAGGCGGGTTCCTCCTCCGAATACATCACGGAAGGATTTGAATACAAGGATAGTGTCTGACCCTGCAAAATAAGTTCCACATACCACCGTAGAGAGAATAATATATCCACAAATCTAATCTGCTGACACGTTTCGGCAACACGACCTTATGCCACGGCCCGGTAATTATTCGAACCGTTTTTCTTCAACCAGCCTCGCACATAACGTGAGGCGGTTTCTTGACATGTCTTGTCAAAGCAGAGATCGTGCTCCCCTAATTATAGGATTCTCATCAATACGGTCGTGGGTAACCCAACCGTATCTAGGACTCCTAGATTATAGGTAAGTCCCAAATGGCTACGGAGAGGACGCTTGATATTAACCCTCTTTATAAAGGGACAAGGCTTTTACTTTTTTCCCTCCCATGCTCAATCGAATCCTTCCCCCGCCTCGAGTTCTAACACCCAAAGCCCAGGTCAGGTGCTCCGGATCTTCAATCATGTCTGGATCTAGCCTTCAAGGCCGGTGGATGCCCTCCTCCGTTACGGAAGAAGACATCAAGAAGTTGAGGGAGGCCAGATACCTGACCGCCGAGGTTTCGCATCGGCTGCCTGCTCGAGGGCAGGTCGTCCCTACTCCTGAACCCAACGAAGACATCATGTTCATCTCCCACTTCCTCTGAGGTCTAGGCCTCACTCTAGATCCCTTCGTTAGGGGGCTGATGTTTTATTACGGGCTAGATTTCCATGATCTGGCCCCGGATTCCTTTCTCCACATCTCATCATTTATTGTTGTATGTGAGGCCTTCCTCCGCATTACCCCTCACTTCGTCCTATGGCTCAAGACCTTTGACGTGAAGCCAAAGATGGTCGAGGGGTAGCATGTAGCGTGCGGAGGCGCATTAATAAGCAGGATTGCCGGAGCTCCATGGCCAAAGGGTTTTATTCCAGAGGTGTCTGGATTATGGTAACGGGAGTGGTTTTACATCATAGCTCCCAGAAGTGCCAAGTGGGTGGCTGTCCCTACTTTCCACTCAGGCCCTCCACCACAACTGATGTCATGGATTAGCAGAGGGCTGAGCTGGGGTCCCGCCAAGGACGTGCCTGTACTGCAAAGCCGCATTCAAAATCTCTTCGAAGGAGATTTCAGTTTGATTATGGTAATGCAAGTCATGCTGGTTCGACGAATCCAGCCATGCAAACGCCAACCTCTTCGCATGTGGGAGTTCAACCCAGAAGGACCGTGCGCTATTCAGGATTTCCTCGGCCTGACGCACGAGGAGATGTATAGATCATTGTTCGGACCCCAGATAGAGTGTTCGGATACTACCGAGGACGTGGGCCTGAGCAGCAACCACACCGCCGACCAAGTAAGTTATCCTCTAGCCGAACACACCAACTTTCATTTATCATGACGTTATTCTGAGAAATCGCTCTTTGACCAGGACTGGATAACAAAGGCGAAGATGATTCGGTGTTCGGCCCCCCTTCCTGAGGGTTTGGAAAATCCGGTACTGGAAAAGATGCTCGAGCTAGCACCTTGCCCGGAGCCCTCAAAGGAAGACAAAGGGGGGAATAATGAGGGCGAAAGTGGACCTCCATCGCTACCTATTCCGACCGAGGGAACGAGCGCCTCCGTGAGGGAGGATAACCGAGGGGAGGAATCGGACATTCTCTCACCCCTGGGGAGGAAGAGGACTACCTCTGAAGATCCGGAAACCAAGGTTTCCAAGCAGGAGAAGAAATCTCCACCAGAGGGTCCTGCCTTGGAGGGTGCTCTTGCCGCACAGAGTCTGTGCGGGGATCAGCCCTCTAACGAGCTGTAAGTAATTAAAAAGTACTTTAATAGTGAGGATATATTACCTTACCTCTGAGGAAAATAACCGAAGTATTTATATTGCAGTTCAGATCTTTGCCCTTCTCAGCAGAGCTCGTCTTCGGGGGATCTTCTTCTGGAGATGATGGAGAGTGAAATGCCTCCCCCGGACTCCTCCGCTCAAGAAGCAGGCGACCTTGAAGTGTCGTCACAGAGGGCCTCTCCGGATTCGGTGAGGCCAGAAGATAATCCTATAGTCACCCGAAGTCCCCAGCGTCCGGCTCTCGAAGAGAGCAAACAGAAGAGTCCGACACCGACTGGTATGCGGTCGGATGTACTGAGAGAGCTTTTGGAGCGAGCGGCCATCTCAAAAGAACACCGTACATTGATGGGTACGGTGATGGAAAGGATCTCATCCGCCGAAAGCGGGTTGCATGATGCCTTTATGAGTCTATTGACGGGCTTTGAGGTACGTAAAATGATGTACATTTGTGATGGTACCGCACATTTTTTAGCTGTGCCCTGTGTAGATAGTAGCCCCTGAGACTCTGGTTGTCGCCGAGAATGGCGGCAAACAGAGGATCGTAGTCCCAGGCAATAACCATACCGCTTTAATGTGCAGGTAGTGGGAGCTCCGGTGGCTAGCCGGACTCATGAGTTTGCCGAACTGAAGCGGCAACTGGATGCGGCGGATGCCGACATCGAGCTTGTTAACAAGAGGCTTGACGAGGCACAGTGTAAGTGTTATTTTCTGGTGAATGCCACATAGTAAGAGCAGCATGATGCCAGTATCTTTAATATGTTGTGACTGCAGATGGAGCTGCCACCGTGGAAACCCTGCGGGCGGAACTTGCCCGAGGCAAAGAACAAGCAAGGATTAGTAATGCGGCTGCTTTGAAGGCGGTCGAAGAGTTGAAAGCCGAGAAGGCCGCGCATTGCGAGAGCAAAGAGAAGATGGCCAAGATGGCCGTAAAGTTAAAAGACACTGCTGACCGTTGTTAGTTCCTTGAAAAAGAAAACCGAGCGAAGGCAATGGACCTTGAAAAGGCCACGATGGTGAACAAAGACACCCGATCTGCTATGAGAGCGAAGAAGGAGGAGCTGCGTGAAGCCGGGGATATTGCGGCTGGGAAGCCCTTCATGCTACGAAGAAAGTTCGGAGATCCATGGTATGCCCCTCTGGATCGGCCGTGGAGTTCGGCAGACGCATATATGGACTTGGCGGCGAGCGCTGCCGATGCGGCCAAATACTTCCAAGGTCAAACAGATCGTGAAGTGGACAAGCTGTTCTGGTCGCAATTCAACATTCCAGAGCGTCCGCTTCCATTGACTGATCAGCTAGCCGAATGGGCCAAACTAAATAGGTTGTCCGGACTCGCCATGAGGGCTGTCGTGGATCAGCTGTGGCCGGAAAAGCCGAAGCCAAACAGCTATTTCAGCTTAGTGCAGCAGTTCCTTGGTGCGGTGCCGCGCATCAATGCGATGAAGAGGCCGGCGTGCATAGAAGGCTCGCGGATGGCCCTTGCCCGTGTTAAAGCATACTGGGCGGAGATGGATGCTACCACTGTTGCGGCGCAGGGTTCGACCATAGGCCGAGTGGCTGCCGAGCACTATTTCGAAGAGGTTCTCGAGGGTGATCATTTGATAGAGGCCCAGTGCTTGAAGAATATTATGTTTGAGTGACATGTATTCCCATTGTAAACACAATGTTTCTATGAAATTTATTAAGGCCGTGTTTATACTTTTGCCTGAAAGTAATATGATGCCTCCCGTGCGGCCGTTTATGTATACATGTGTATAACCTGAAAGATTACAGTCGTCGGCTTCAGCCCCCATGCATATAATGCGGAGGTGTTTGCAGAAGACGCGTGTTCACACTTAACCCAACGTCTTGGTCCTATTAAGGAGGTGATAGCGCAGTGAACGAGGCAACCAGACTATAATGCTTTAACACTTTCACTTAGCCATAGGAGTTTGACGACGGGGCTACTATATAGCCCCTGCTAGCTCCGCATTCTCCCAAATTCGGGGTGCGTACATGCCTGGCCGAGAAACGGCCCTTCGTTAAGGCGGAGGAATTCTAACATTCCGATATGTCATCGAGTGGTTGACCAGTCTCACGCTATATCATGACAGTCAGTTTTCGGCTTTCTCTAATGAGGTGCTCGTCCGGATGACCCAGGGCACAATCGCAGTAGTTCTCCTAGTGCTACCTTAGCCGATAGAGCGGAACGTAAGGTACCAAAACATAGGAGCCGGGCAAACCCAACATTTGACCAAAGACATGATTCAGAGCTGATGCATATAAGGCCAAACTCGCGACGCCGAACACTCGCTAAGGTATTCGGTCTTTATGGTATAAACTGGGCGTAAATAGTGCCCTTTGTAAGAAGCCCCTGGTGTCCAGGTACGTGCATTATTCTGACGTGACCACATGCCAAGACGCCAGCATCCTTCTCAATTGTACTGAGAATCCGAGGGATGTGTATCAACAAGAGACAGTAAAAAAGGTTGATGCAGGGTCTTAATCTAAAAAGAATCCTTGGGACGGGCCCCTGCTGCACGTCTGCGCCTGTGTCTCCGTTGTGCCATATCCTGGACGGGTGTAGAACGGTGGTCATCTGTAGTCGTGCAAAAAGGTAGGTTTTAAAGAAACCATGTAAATTTCAAGATGAGTAAAAATTGCCACTTGTCTGCGCGCATTGAGGCCCTTGTGTTTATGAGAGGGGTGTGGCCATCAAACCTGTACAAATTTCATATAGCTGCGCCGGACTCGTCTAACCGTGTCCGTGGTCATGACAACCTATCGAGTACTTTAGCTGGTGAGGCCGTTTTAGTGCGGCAGCCGCACCCTCCTCGACGCGCAGGGATCGCTCAATATTTCCATTTACTGTAATGATGCCACGTGGACCGGGCATCTTAAGCGTGAGGGAATCATAATGCGGTATTGCATTAAAGCAAGCGAAAGCTTCGCGTCCAAGTAGTGCTTGATAGCCACTTTGGAACGGAGCAATGTGGAAGGTTAAATTTTCGCTACGGAAGTTATCGGGGAAGCCGAATATAACTTCTAGTAGCAGGGAGCCCGTGCAATGAGCCCCTCGGCCTGGGGTTACTCCTCTAACGGTAGTATTGCTGAGGAAAATTTTCGTTGGGTCTATCCCCATTTTGCGGATTGTGTCCTGATATATCAAGTTTAGACTGCTGCCACCGTTCATCAGGACTCGTGTGAAGTGGTATCCGTCAATTATTGGGTCTAATACCAAGGCAGCCCATCCTGCATGCCGGATACTTGCTGAGTAATCCCGATGGTCAAAAGTGATCGATTGAAACGACCAGTGGCAGGGCTCCGCGGTGATAGGCCCTTGGGCATATTTGTCTGGGAGTGCCGCTTTGTTTCTCCCCTTGATCACGTGTAACACGTTGACTGTTTTGACTTCTGGTGGAAATTTCTTTTGTTCCCCAGTGTCTTGCTTGAGAGGCTCATCCTCGTCTTCGCTTGGTGTATCCTCCCCCTTGTGTACGGCGTTGAGCTTGTCGGACTGCTTGAAGACCCAACATTCTCTGTGGGTATGATTAGCGGGTTTACCAGGGGTGCTATGGATCTGACATACTTGGTCCAGAATTTTATTTAGGTTGGACAGTTCGTCTCTGGCGCCTTTAGAGGGCGGCTTTTGCTGACTTGGCCGAGAGCTTTTGAATCCGGCGTTTACTGCCGTGCTCTTCGTGCTGTCTTCTTTATTCCGGCGTTTGTTATTGCGCCGTGATTTTCCGTTTCCATCTCTAACTTTGGATGTACTTGGGTTGCTGGCGCTGCATCTGGCTAGCCAGCGATCCTCACCCGTGCAAAAGCGGGTCATGAGGCTTGTTAATGCTGCCATTGTTCTCGGCTTTTCTTGGCCGAGGTGTCTGGCAAGCCATTCATCGCGGACGCTATGCTTAAAAGCTGCCAAGGCTTCGGCGTCCGGACAGTCAACTATTTGGTTCTTTTTAGTAAGAAACCTGTTCCAAAGCTTTCGGGCTGACTCTCCAGGCTGTTGAGTTATATGACTCAAATCGTCCGCATCCGGAGGTCGGACATAAGTCCCTTGAAAATTTGCCCGAAAAGCATCTTCGAGCTCTTCCCAGCTTCCAATGGAGTTTTCAGGGAGGCTTTTAAGCCAATGCCGAGCTGGCCCTTTGAGCTTAAGGGGTAAGTACTTGATGGCGTGGAGATCATCTCCTCGAGCCATATGGATATGGAGGATATAGTCCTCGATCCAGACCCCAGGGTCTGTTGTTCCGCCGTATGCCTCTATGTTTACGGGTTTGAATCCCTCTGGAAATTCATGGTCCAACACCTCATCGGTGAAACATAGGGGGTGTGCGGCACCCCTGTATCTGGGTGTACCATGTTGTTCGGATGTTTGTTGTGTTGCATCTTATGCTGGAGCGCATTTGCGTGGTCCATAGATGGATCTGGTTGCGCCGTCCTTTTGGTGCGAGCCCTCGCGTGGATCGTGTATTGGCTTATGTGTGGTGTTGTTTGCCGCTCTATGTTGGCCGTGAGGTCGTCTATCCGGCTAGGTGGCCGTTTTGATTTTTGGTTGCGGGGGATCTAAGGCCTCCTCATCGAATTCGAGTAGCAACTTCCGCTTCGGGTAGCTCTTGGTGGGGCGATTACCGCCGTACTTCGCTGCTGCGTTGAGTACTTGGCTCCATCTGATTCCGAGTGTGTCTTGTGCAGCCTTGAGTCTTTGCTTATGCTTTTTTAGACTCCTCGCGGTGACAACAAGCCTTTGACGGGCATTCTGTTGCTCCAGGTGTCTGTCCGGTGTGAGGTCGTCCGGATTATTATCTTTGACAGAGTCAGGTTGTTCGGTTTGATTCTCCGTATTGCCGTGATCCGGCGATGGTTCACCCTGCTCTAACGCTGGGTCTATATGATCGTTGTTTCTGTCGAGGCGGGATTTGGAGCGGCGCTTACGCCGCCGCTTTGACTGCTTCTCGAGGGGACAACCCTTCGTTGCGTCCTTTCGTTCCTCGTCATCGATTTCTTTTGGTGTGTTCACCATGTATACGTCGTGTGATGAAGTGGGCGTCCAATGCCCTATGGGCAGCGGTTCCTGTTCATCTCCTGCATCGTCGTCCATACCGTTGATGTCTTCGGAGTCGAGGTTGAGCATGTCGGTTAAGTCATCGACAGTGGCTACTAAGTGGGTGGTGGGTGGGCGGCAAATTTCTTCGTCATCCACATCCAAATCCTGCCGGACATAGTCCGGCCAGGATCCTCCTGACGAGGAGAGGGACCTTAATGTGTTCAGTATGTCGCCAAAGGGCGAGTGCTAAAAAATATCCGCGGAGGTAAACTCCATGATCGGCGCCCAATCGGATTCGATAGGAACGGGCACGGGCGGTTCAGAGTCCGTGGTCGGAGAGGGATCCGACAGTTTATCAACACGGCTCTCGTGCAAGGTAAGGTCGATGTTTGGCTCGATCACCGCTGAGGGTAAGGCCTCCGTGGCGGGGTCCATCCACCCGTCCACGGACGGCGCAACTGGCTCCGAATTGGGGGTCGGAGCGGCTGCCTGTGCGATCTCCTGAACACTATCCGATGGTAGAGCTAAATCGTACTCATCGTGACTGCGTGACGCACAAGGCAGAGGCTCGAATCCGTCGAAGATCAAGTCTCCACGGATATCAGTCGTGTAGTTTAAGCTTCCAAACCTGACCTAGTGGCCAGGGGCATAACTTTCGATCTGCTCCAGATGGCCAAGCGAATTGGCCTGCAGTGCAAAGCCGCTGAACATGAAGATCTGTCCGGGGAGAAAAGTCTCACCCTGGACTGCATCACTATCGATGATAGTAGGAGCCATCAAGCCTAACGACGACGACATAGAGGAACTCTCAATGAAAGCACCAATGTCGGTGTCAAAACCGGCGGATCTCGGGTAGGGGGTCCCGAACTGTGCATCTAAGGCGGATGATAACAGGAGGCAGGGGACACAATGTTTTACCCAGGTTCGGGCCCTCTTGATGGAGGTAAAACCCTACGTCCTGCTTGATTAATGTTGATGATATGGGTAGTACAAGAGTAGATCTACCACGAGATCAGAGGGCTAAACCCTAGAAGCTAGTCTATGGTATGATTGTATGTTGTAGTTGTTGTGTCCTACAGACTAAAACCCTCCGGTTTATATAGACACCGGAGATGGTTAGGGTTACACAAGGTCGGCTACAAAGGAGGAGATATCCATATCCGTATTGCCTAGCTTGCCTTCCACGCCAAGTAGAGTCCCATCCGGACACGAGACGAAGTCTTCAATCTTGTATCTTCATAGTCCAATAGTCCGGCCAAAGGATATAATCCTGCTGTCCGGAGACCCCCTAATCCAGGACTCCCTCACCCCAAAAAAAGAGAGAAAGGCCATAAAAAAGAGAAGGCCCAAAAAAATGAGAGAAAAAGAGAGAAGGGACAATGTTACTATCCTTTTACCCCACTTGTGCTTCAAAGTAGCACCATGATCTTCATAGTAGAGAGTCTCTCATGCTATCACTTCCATATACTAGTGGGAATTTTTCATTATAGAACTTGGCTTGTATATTCCAACAATGGGCCTCCTCAAGTGCCCTAGGTCTTCGGGAGCAAGCAAGTTGGATGCACACCCACTAGTTTCTTTTGTTGAGCTTTCATACATTTATAGCTCTAGTGCATCCGTTGCATGGCAATCCCTACTCCTTGCATTAACATCAATCGGTGGGCATCTCCATAGCCCATTGATTAGCTTCGTTGATGTGAGACTTTCTCCTTTTTGTCTTCTCCACATAACCCCCCTAATTATATTCTATTCCACCCATAGTGCTATATCCATGGCTCGTGCTCATGTATTGCGTGAAAGTTTATGAGTTTGAGATTACTAAAGTATGAAACAATTGCTTGGCTTGTCATCAGGGTTGTGCATGATGAGAGCATTCTTGTGTGACGAAAATGAAACATGAATAAACTATATGATTTTGTAGGGATGAACTTTCTTTGGCCAGGTTATTTTGAGAAGACATAATTGCTTAGTTAGTATGCTTGAAGTATTATCATTTTTATGTCAATATGAACTTTTGTCTTGAATCTTTTGGATTTGAATATTCATACCACAATTAAGAAGAATTACATTGAAATTATGCCAAGTAGCACTCCGCATCAAAAATTCTATTTTTATCATTTACCTACTAGAGGACGAGCAGGAATTAAGCTTGGGGATGCTGATACGTCTCCAACGTATCTATAATTCTTGATTGCTCCATGCTATATTATCTGCTATTTTGGATGTTTATGGGATTTATTATACACTTTTATATCATTTTTGGGACTAACCTATTAACCCAGAGCCCAGTGCCAATTTCTGTTTTTACCTTGTTTTAGGGTTTCGAAGAAAAGGAAAATCAAATGGAGTCCAATTGACCTAAAACTTCACGGAACTCATTTTTGGAAGGAAAGAAGCCCATAAGACTTGGAGTGCACGCCAGGGGACTTACGAGGAGGCCACGAGGCAGGGGGGCGCGCCCTCCACCCTCGTGGGCCCCTTGTGGCCCCCTGACGTACTTCTTCTGCCTATATATCTCCATATACCCTAAAATGATGAAAAAAGAGATTAGATTGGGAGTTCCGCTGCCAGAAGCCTCCGTAGCCACCGAAAACCAATCTAGACCCGTACGGCACCCTGCCGGAGGGGGAATCCTTCTCCGGTGGCCATCTTCATCATGCCGGTGCTCTCCATGACGAGGAGGGAGTAGTTCTCCCTCGGGGCTGAGGGTATGTACCAGTAGCTATGTGTTTGATCTCTCTCTCTCTCTCTCTCGTGTTCTTGAGATGATATGATCTTGATGTATCGCGAGCTTTGCTATTATATTTGGATCCTATGATGTTTCTTCCCCCCTCTACTCTCTTGTAATGAATTGAGTTTCCCCTTTGAAGTTATCTTATCGGATTGAGTCTTTAAAGATTTGAGAACACTTGATGTATGTCTTGTCGTGCGTATCTGTGATGACAATGGGATACTGCGTGATTCACTTGGTGTATGTTCTGGTGATCAACTTGCGGGTTCCGCCCATGAACCTATGCATAGGGGTTGGCACACGTTTTCGTCGTGATTCTCTGGTAGAACTTTGGGGCACTCTTTGAGGTCCTTTGTGTTGGTTGAATAGATTAATCTGAGATTGTGTGATGCATATCGTATAATCATACCCACGGATACTTGAGGTGACATTAGAGTATCTAGGTGACATCAGGGTTTTGGTTGATTTGTGTCTTAAGGTGTTATCCTAGTACGAACTCTAGGGCTGTTTGTGACACTTATAGGAATAGCCCAACGGATTGATTGGAAAGAATAACTTTGAGGTGGTTTCGTACCCTACCATAATCTCTTCGTTCGTTCTCTGCTCTTAGTGACTTTGGAGTGACTCTTTGTTGCATGTTGAGGGATAGTTATGTGATCCAACTATGTTAGTATTGTTGAGGGAACTTATAGTGAAAGTATGAACCCTAGGCCTTATTTCCACACATTGCAATACTGTTTACGCTCACTTTTATCATTAGTTACCTTGCTGTTTTTATAATTTCAGATTACAAGTACCTTTATCTACTATCCATATACCACTTGTATCACCCTCTCTTCGCCGAACTAGTGCCCCTATACAATTTACCGTTGTATTGGGTGTGTTGGGGACACAAGAGACTCTTTGTTATTTGGTTGCAGGGTTGCTTGAGAGAGACCATCTTCATCCTACGCCTCCTACGGATTGATAAACCTTGGGTCATCCACTTGAGGGAAATTTGCTACTATCCTACAAACCTCTGCACTTGGAGGCCCAACAACGTCTACAAGAAGAAGGTTGTGTAGTAGACATCATTATGTCTTCAACTGCTGATGTGGAAACTAACCCTTCTTCTGAGGATACCACTACTATTGCTGATGAGAATGCTAGGTTGAAGACATTGCTTGAAACAGGGATGTACAAAAGCCTCAAAGGGCATCAGACTCTTTGTGATGTCCTCAAGAAACAGATTCTGAACCGAAACCCTAGGAAAGAGGTTTTGGGTTCGAGAGGAAAATGAATGTTGATGGTTCATACTAGAAGCCCAAGCAGTACCCCACAACCACATGGGTTGCTGCAAAGGGACCTTCAGTGGATCCATCTACCTTATCTGGCTTCACTTGTGTTAACCCGATAATCATTGATGAATCCTTCGATGCAAACTATAAACTGTTTAAGAATCAGAATGGTGAAGTGTTTGCCAGGTATATTGGTACTAATTGCAGGAATGGGCCACCTCTGAAGAAGATCTGGGTGCCCAAAAGTTGTCTTGAGAAGCTTCCTGTGAATGTTATCATGACCCCACCTGGGAAGAAGACAAACTCCAGACCAAAGGCTTCATATGTTCCAAAGGTTTCATACAGAAAGTGGACTCATCAGAGTCACCCTAACGCCAATGTTTTACAGGGAAACCATACTCAGATGTATGAATATGAGAGTGTTTCATCAAACCGCTATGTTCATAAGACCAAGAACTATTCAGCTTATTCTTATGAGTATTATTCACCTCCTACAAGGCTATTTTCTAGGGCTCCAAAGCCTAAATTCTCAGATGCTGCAATTAGACTCATTTCTTCTAAGCCACCCCTTAAGATGTGGGTGGTTAAGAAGAATTAACTCTCTTTTGCAGGAAATGGTCTCCAGCCGAAAATCAAAAGCTTTTGATGCTTATGCTGGGGACCTAAAACATCTTGTGGGACACAAGATAAAATGTCCGAATGGTCTTGCTATATATTTCGTCCCGGTATTTCTTGATAAACATCCTATCTACCGTAACTAGGATCTGAACTTTCATAATATGCTTGTTCGTCAAATGTTTATGCTTCACACTTCTCTTGGTGAAGCCTATCCCCCCAAGTGCACTGTAGGGTACAACACCGAAGGCTTCAGAGTGGATCATGGACAGTGGATGCACTAACCACATGACTGGTGATCGAAGTCTTCTTATGAATTCAACCCTACGTCCATCTGACAAGAGTCACATCACATTTGCTGACACTGGTAAAAGCAAAGTATTGGGCCTAGGTAGAGTTGTAATCTCAAGGTATCAGCACATGGATAAAGTCATGCTTGTTGAATCCCTCAGTTTCAACTTAATGTCTGTCTCAATGCTTTGTGACCTAAACATGATTGTGATATTTGGAAATATCATTGCCTTGTGCTTATGGAATCTGACAAATCTCTAGTCTTTGAAGGATATCTAAAGGATGATCTGTATATGGTAGATTTCTCCGCAGGACCATAGCTGGCTGTATGTCTTCTAGCAAAAGCTTAAGAGTGTTGGCTCTGGCATCAGAGGCTAGGGCATGCTGGCATGAGGAACTTGCACACTCTCGCAAAGAAGAAGCATGTCATAGTCATCGAGGGCGTCAAGTTCAAGAAGGATCATCTGTGCGGTGCCTGCGAAGCTGGAAAGATGACTAGGGCCAAGCATCCCTCGAAGACAATCATGACGACGATTCGTCCCTTCGAGCTACTTCACATGGACTTATTTGGCCCTACTCACTACTCTACCCTCACTACCACTGCTTGCCTCTATGGCTTCGTCATTGTTGATAATTACTTGAGGTATACATCACTACAAAAAATACACATCCATGACATTTTGGGCCGAATGAAATTTTTTCTTGTCATGCTTATGACACTTCTATGACGATAATTGTGACAAAACCCGGTATCATCATAGATGTGGTGGGCTCCTACTTCTATGACAAAAAATCATGACAGAAAATGGGCTTTTCATCCTGGGCGGGCCAGAGACGCAGTTGCATGACATTCTTTGGGCCGTCCATGACGGAAAAAACCGTGGTAGAAGCGAGGGCAAGGAAAATATCGGGGGAGTTCTCGGTTACGGTGGGTGGTTGGGGGCCGAGAGATGCGCGTTTCTCTCGTACGTACGCGTGTGTGTGCGAGGCATTACACTCTAACTGAACCCGAGCGATTGCACTGCAGGCTACGCGTTACTGAACCCGAGCGATCGATCGATTCCTTGTTGTTAATTGAACCCGAGTGATTCCTTCACTACAGCTAACTGAAGCCGATCGATGCTGCCTCTTGATGAACAGTGAGGGTTGTTGGGGGGTTTGGATGAATAGTTCCTGGTGGGGGGTTGGGTGAATAGGAACCCGTGGTGTTGCCGCTGGATGAACAAGACCGCATCGATCGAGCCGGTGGAGGGCTGGATGAACAGGACCCCGTGGAGGGCTGGATGAACAGGACGACCCCATGGAGGGCTGGTTGAACAGTAGCCGGTGGAGGGCTGGATGAATAGTAGCCCATGGAGGGGTGGTTGAACAGGACCCTGTGGAGAGGGGTGGTTGAACAGTAGCCGGTGGAGGAGCGCGTGGTGGAGGCTAGATGATCAGGAGCCCATGGATGAACAGTCGCAGGTGGAGGCTGGAGGAGGTCGACGGTGGATGAACAATAGCCCGTGGAGGCAGTCGACGGTGAAGATGAACAGTATCCCGTGGAGTCCCGTTTTGCAGTACGCCACACCCCTCCCGATGAACAGGACCCCTGTTTCGACCATAGCGCTCCAACACAAGGCCGTTTCCTCCGTTTTGTGGTATGCCACACCCCTCCCGATCAACAAGACCCCGTTTCGACCGTAGGAGGTCCAAGAGAAGTCTGTTTCCTCTGTTTTGTGGTACACCAGACCCCTTCCAATGAACATGATCCCGTTTCGACCCTGGCCGGTCGAACACAAGGCCGTTTCCTCCGTTCTACGGTACGCCAGGCCTTGTTTCCATCAGCTGTTCCGTCCAAGCCGGTTGGCTCACGATGAATAGCACGCATTCCGTTGCCTCCCGATGAACACGACGCATTCCGTTGCCTCCCCATGAACACGATGATGACGCAGTTTCTCCGTTCCGAACCACCCATGTACATGATCCCTGGTCGTACATATGCGCGAGTAGGCGTTCGAGACCCCGCCTATATGTACGTACATGGCCGTATTTTCTTTCTTGCACCCTGGCCGCTGTACGTACGGGTACATGCTATGTGCGTGCCTCTACTACGACACGTGCACGCCTCTACTATGACACATGTGCACCTCTACATCTACCAGTATGTACATACACGTTCGCGACCAGAATGACAATGCTATGTATGCTTCAACGAGGTGCGTCCCGACTGTCAGGCACTTCCTTGCGTGCGATGATGTAGCTGATGGGTCCCAACAATCAGGGGGAGAAAAACATTATTTTCAGGGTAAAAAGGATGCAGTTGCATGCATACGTCCATGGGCGTGGTGCGTCCCCACTGTCAGCCTCTCATGTACAGTCATCTTTCGATGACTCTCATTTGTTGACCACGTTGACCACACCATGCCGAGCACACCAAGGCCGGTGGACGATAGTGAGGCCCCAAACTGGAATGACCCGGAGATGGGGAAGACGCGGCAGTGGAGCCGCAGATGGAGAGGAGTGGGAAACTTTACTGGTTCTAGTGCGCAGCAACATTGCCGCCCACGGGAGCCAGGAGCAAGAACAGAGGTGGAAGAAGGAGCATGGCTGTTTGATTAACATCCAACGGTCCAGCTGCTAGAATCATTTGTTGATTAAGTTGACAAAGCCCTGTGTACACGTCTGCTTAGTAGGCCCACAAGTCAGCCACCAAATCTGCTGGGTCCTAGCTGTCATCGGGAGGAATAGTTTTTTTTCGCATAACAAGGAGGCACTTCGTTCTGTGTGAAGATACATCTGGTGAGTCCCAGCTGTCAGGGGGAGGAAACATCTTAATAAGGAGGAACTTTCCTTGCGTGCGACCATGGACCTCGTGGATCCCAGCCGTCAGGCTCTCCACGTACAGTCCTCTTCCTACGACTCTCGTTTGTTGACCACGCCGCACCGAGTGCAGCGGGGCAGTGGACGACGGCGAGGCCCCAGACTGGAATGACCCGGAGATGGGGAAGACGCGGCAGTAGAGTCACAAACAGAGAGGAGTGGGAAACTTGACTGGTTCGGGTGCGGGGTGGGCCTACACTCGGCAGATAATAACAGGAGGTGAGGAGTGGAGGGATGGCATGGCCGTCGGCGGGGGAGCGTTTCGCTGTGAGGCGTGCAAAACAATGCCGCTGGACGCTGGAGGCTGGAGCAGGTGGTCCCGGCAGCGCTGGGGGAAGAAGAAGAGAAATTGAAGAAGAATGCTGGCCGTCAAATGTAAATCCAACGCCTTGCTTAGGCTTTGACCTACTGGCCCACATGTCAGCCAGTCCATTTGTTTTTTAGTCCATTTGGTGGGCTGGGTGAAACAATGATGTAGCATCTATGGTGCTTGTTTATATATATGGTAGAATTTAAAGCCCATTTGCATTTTTCTCAAAATCCGCAGACTTGCTAGGATGGGTGAAAATATCATGTTGGTCTGGACGGAGAAATGTTATAAAAACATAAACACATGATTGCACGTCTATTACTGCATTGGTCAGTAAAATCTTTGCAAGCTTATGTACGCAATCACTAGGAGTTAACTTGCTAAGTTATATATAAACAATTGTTATTATTATTTTTAAGAACTTTCAACTTACGAAATAAAATATCATTTTAATTTGATGAGTTAATAGGACGTGGGGTATTATTATTTTTTAGGCTAGACGTGGGACAGTTGAGTTGGTTCTAGGGAAAAGTACTGGGAGAAAACTCAGTTTACATCGAAAAAGAAAGTGGGAGAAAATTCAGATATAGGATTAATGAAAACGAAAAATAAAGGAAGTGAGAAGGTCTATAAAATGGTTGGACGAACGACAAGTTTAACGAAACCTTATGTTGTTTCTATTATATATATATGTAATAAAATAAGATATAAATATAGTTCAGTTTTGCATTCTTATAGAAAACATAGGTTCAGTTTTGCATTCTTATAGAAAAATAGAATTGAGCTGTGCGTCGTCTTGGAAAAACAAACATAACTTGGGCTGCTAATGTTATAGATAAGCTAGGTTGGGAGGCCCAGAGGCCGCTTGATACCTGCTGGATCCAAAAAAATGTTGAAACATGTCGTGGGCTACCCATGTTAAACAACAAAACCTAGGCCATGGACCTGGTGGGCCCAGGACTGTCAGCCTCTCGACGAATAGTTGTCTCCCGATTCCTCTTGTTTTGCTGACCATGTTGGGAATGATAGACGGCGGCGCCGCAGCGAGAGCACCAAGGCGGAGGACTACGTCGAGACCTCGGACGAAACGAACCAGAGCGGGGGAAGACGCATGAGGAGGGGAGTACGAGGGTTGACTTGTTTGGGTGCAGGGTGGGCCGGTGGAGCTACCGCTGCCGGACAATGTGTGGGAGTAGAGGGATGGCCTAGCCAATGCCTTAGGCTATGATGGCCAGCCGCTGTATAGGAAGAGGACGAAAGATTGAACAAAATAAAGAAATACAAATGGATAGGTGGTTGGTCCTATATGTTTGTGTACTAGACCTGCTGGGTCCACCTGAGAAGGGGAATATGTTGGGAGGAAGGATATTCAAAGCACGACAGCCGAGTGAACTAGTTTTTTTGAAACGGACGAGTGAACTAGTTACATACATAAGCAAATAGCCACTAAAAGCAAACAGGTTAATGGGTTCTTAAAAGAAATATTTTGAACAAAGCAGACAATTACGACACATAGGCTAATGCACAAAACACTTAGATGATAAAGGTGCTTAAACAGATAAAGTACAACATCTAGACCTTCCTGACACGCTTGATCATGACGCTGCAGCTGTCCGTGTACCCGTCGGTTATGGGAAGCAGACACGTCCTCATGTCCAAGATCCGCCTGCACATGTTGTAGCATGCGTATGCGTCCTTGGCCGTGTAGGTTATGTAGGCTAGATTCAGAGGTACCTCCCACATTTTTAGGTCCTTGGTATAGTTGTCTTCTTTCATGTTGGCGTATCAGGGGTCGATGATTGTCTCGGCGAGGTCAACCATGGAGTCCTTCTCCTACCCGTTGCCGATGATCTTGTATTGCTTCTGGATGCTGAGAAGCTTGTTGCACCAGATGGCCGAATCGTCGCGTTCTTCCTTCTCTCCACCGTAGCGAAGGTGCAGTCGGCGCTGCCGATGAAACAGGCAAATGCTCCAGAAACTTTGACGGCCCTATAGCAGTGGTAGATGAGAACCTCATCCCGCACACATACCTAGGCGACGGCGATCCGTTGGTCCCTGTCAGGAGATGAATGGATGGGCACAAGGTCTAGTCCTGCGACCTTGTGCTTTCTCGTCCTGTAGGTACTGCTTGAACTCGGCGAGGCAGATCTTCACCAAGTCCAGATCATTGGTGTACATCACATTCAACTTGGTGCAGCCATGGGACTGAACGGCGAACTCAAAGGTGAACTCCTTGCTGAAGTCCATATCCAGCAGGCTCACCCCTCGGATCACCATTGGAGTCTCTTCAAGTGAACGAGTGGGTAGGCGGCGACAACAGTTCGTTTTTCAGCTCTTGGGGAACTGAATTCAACAGTAAACTGAGTGTGTACAGACGACAACAGTTAATACCCCTCCCTCGCCCGCTGCACGCCCGACAGAAGATGCACCCTCGGCACATTCAAACGCCTCCATTAAGAAACCTACTCTAGCCACACATCGGTTCACGAGCGGGTCTGTATTGGTACTGTAATAACAAGTGTTAGCGGTCACTTTACTTAAATTTAATTAGCTTTAATAGAAATTTATTCTTAAAACAAGCAATGCATTGGCTCGTTCTATCAGTGCCACAAGATCAACATGCACAACAATTAGAATTATTATTCTTAGGATGCACACGATCAGCACATTTGTCGCACTTCCACACAAATAATACTACCAAGTTTGAACTGTTTGTTATGATTGTTGTCCTCTACATCATCATGCCGTGTTTCCCAGCTTGCAAGATTCAGAACCAACAAATAAGATCCAAATAATAAGTACAACAAAGATGTCTACACATCTCATTTCTTCCCAGCTTGCAAGATTCAAAACCGACAGATAAGATTCAAATAATAAGTACAACAAATATGCCTACACATCTCATTGATTCCCATCTTGCAAGATTTAGAACCAACCCATTAGAGCCTTTTTATAAAGTGAATATCGGGATTAAATCCATCTTGGCTAGCCGTGTCATACAACCCAAGAACTTGGTGAATGCTCTTGACCATCACAACATCTGTAGTTGAGTATTCCTGTTTGCACAACAAAAATAAGAAGAGCATGATTAATATAATAATGGAACTCCTTGAACTCAACTTGCAGCTCCACTCAGATGAGGCCAACCTAGAGTTCCATGATTCAATTCATGAGCCTTTTTCTGTAGTTCACCTGAAATGAAGCAAAGATTGCATCATTCAGCTAGCAAGAAGTACTCGCTCTCGTGAGCTGGCAGGTTCTTCTTTAGTAGTTGCACTAAAATTGAGGAACATTAAGGTTGGTTGTCCGGCTCATGTAAGGTGCAACTATAATTTTCTTATCCTTTTGTGCAGTTCCACTAAAATAAAGTGCCATTATGGTGACAGTGACGGCTTATCTTGCAAAGGCCAATAAAATGTTGCACAAGATTACCAGCAGAATTTGACAAAGATTTTGGAAACTCCAATCACCATTTTGTGCAGTTCCACCAAAATTAAGAGATGTTGCCCACGTGAAATTTTAGTTGAACTGCACAAGACACTCATTCCAAAAAAGTGTTTTTTGTAGTTCACCAAAAGGTCATAATAGCAACAAGGTGAAATGGATATCCCTATCTGCACAAAAAGATAGAAAGTAAACAGTTGCTGGTCAATAAGAATATACGAAACATACACGAAATGAAAAGAAGCATCTTAATTATGTTCATGGAAATCACGCAAGGACAATAGAAATTTTAAAACGTCAGCAATGCTTCATGTTACCAGAAGCATTACGATCAACAATGGCATTCGTCAAATATGGGATTACTTTAATGGTGGCATTGCTTGTTTACCAGATACAATAAATCAATAGCAGGTAAAGAGTTGGTTTAAGGGCATGGGACCGTGGGGACACCAGGACACTTAGCAGCGTAAAGGAGCAACTTACTTATCGTACTGGGGAAAATAGCAGGAGTACCATTTGTAACACAGTTTAATTGTATCATATCACTGGAGGCACTAGATTAACAATAACACTGGTTAGACATGTCCTTAAGGTAACAGTGTGATTGCTTCATTTTACATGCGCCCTTACATTAACAACATCAAAAGGTTGGTATAAGGACATGCGACAGTGGACGCATCTGCACAATGTACCTACAAGGAGGCATAAAGTGGTGATGCCGAGTTTGTTCATGCTCTGTGAGGGCAGCAAATCTAATCCTTGAGACCTTTTACTATGTGAGGGTAGAAAATCTAATCCTTGAGACCTTTTACTATGTGAGGGCAACAAATCTAATCCTGGGCATACTCTATTGACTTGTCCACCAGCTGCCACTTTTTATCCTTTTTTCAACCAATAATAAATTTGTTCCTTATCCAGTTTGTACTGTGTTTTCCCATTATTTCCCTTTTCAACCAAGAGATTGGTTGGGTATCCGGTCTCTACTACTTTCACCCTATTTTTTCCTCTTTGAACCAAGTCCTAGATTCATGCTACAACTTTCCCCCCTTTCTTTGTTGTTTGAACCAAGTCCTAGATTCGAATGCATGAAGTAGCTTTACCTCTAATAATACTAAAAATTTAGGTGGCTTTGGAAGAGCTGATGGGAGTAGAAAAAGATGCACATGCAGACACGAGGGGAGCTGGGGCAGTAGAGCAAGGCTGCTTTCGAAGAACTTATACCTAAGGGTCGTCGGGATGTCGACGGCGGCAGGTCGGATCTACGCACAATACGACAAGGAGGAAGAAGGGTCAGAGGACCTCCCAAGCCGACGCTGTGTCGGAGAGAACGACACAGGCAGAGGACCGGGCCCCTTCGGCAGCTATGGGTTTCCTCCCCCGCCGGTGATGACCGCGTGAATGATGCACCTAGTCCTCTACACACACCAGCCGAAGGGATCCAGCCGAATCTGTGACCAGCGATGAGCAGAGAGAAAATGTCGCTACCGCTGTCTTGTTTAGATCTGGAGAGGATGAGAGAATGAAGAGAGCAACACTAGTAAAGCAAGCGCTCAGACCCCTGCTTACATATATAGTGGAGTGATTATCTTTTTCTCTCCACAACAAGCGTTTCAATTTGTGTACGTGGCATTAAAGAAAAGGAACTCTCTATTTAAGGTGACTAACTGAACGACTCCTACTTACTACTAGTAGTAGTATTGTTCACTTGTGCTCCCCGGCCCTCCATTCATTGAACCACCCCACGGGTGAATAAACATACAGTACTAGTATTTATATAGAACGAACAAGCTTGAACTATTTTCGCGTAGTTAAAAGTTGAGGGAGGGTTTTTCCCGGGCAGTACGCGTGACAGTTTTCATGTAGGCGGTTTGACAGAGAGGCGAGGAGGGTGAGGGAGTAGCGGATTCAACTTACTTACTGCTGGAAAGGTCGGGTTGTGCGATTTGACGGTGCGTTACTACTAGAAAGACTTGTGATATGACTACTCATTATAGTCATGAATTACTGGCAGTACGACCGGGGTGATGCCCCCCTTCCGTTCTGCACTCTAATCTGCTGCATGACACGTCGACCCGGATGCTGGCTCTCCCACATGTCGGCGAAGTACGTAGTAGTAAGAAGGAGCAAAGAATCATGCGGTATATACTAGTAGTACTACTACTAACGTCGGAGGAGTGCGAACCACGGCAGCCCAGTGAACCAGCAGTAGAAAACAATGTGGTGATATGGCCATAAAAAACAATGTGCTACGGTCCAGACTGTAGCATGTACAGTACTACTCCTCTTTGTTTGGATCCCTGAGTTAAAGATAGTTTGGGTTGAAATAGCCTCAAATTATCCAAACAGAAGGGGTTAGTTTGAGCTAGTTTGCTCTAACTCAGCTAAAAAAACTAGCCCGGTGGAGAGGTTCTAATTGGGTTAGTTCTCCTCGGGCCCACTCAAAGAGAACTAAAAAAAATCTCCCCTGCCCACACCAGATCGCTCCCTCCGCCCCCCTTGCACCACTCCTCTCTGTTCCCCATCAGCCCGCCCGCCCAAGCGCTGCTCCGCCACTCGCCCTCTCTCTCTCCTCCGACCGCCCTCTCCCTCCGCCCTCCTCCGGCCTTCGAAGCTCCCCCCGCTCCCCCTTCACCAGTCATTTTTCTCCCTCTATCCTGCGCGGCGGCGGTGCATCTACCACGGAGGTCGCGAGAGGGGTGAGTTTGTTCATTCCTTCTCTGTCTCACAGCCATATCATTGATCTTGCTCGCTCTAGCGCTAATTTCTGATTTGGAAAAGTAGATCCTGATTAAACTTGGTATAGATTTGTGGTGCACGCATGGAATTGTTTGATGCTACTTGAGGAGGTAATAAGTCTTTCTAGAGGCCCAAAGATTCAGTTCACCTTTCTAGGTATTTCAGTTTCAGGCTTGCATTATTTCTAGAGGCCCAACGAATAAGTTCTCCTTTCTAGGCATTTCAGTTTCAGGCTTGCATTATTTCCAGAGGCCCAAAGATTCAGTTCACCTTTCTTGGTATTTTAGTTTCAAGCTTGCATTATTTATGGAGGCCCAAAGATTCAGTTCACCTTTCTAGGTATTTCACTTTCAGGCTTGCATTATTTCTAGAGGCCTGAAGATTCGGTTTGCAGTCGTCGGCAAGTGGCCCTGCTACCCATGCCGGTGTCGACCTCAACTCGCAAGCGCCAGCGTCGGAGGGGTTCCCAGGGCTTGGGCTATACAGAGCCTTCCTCCAGAGCGACGACGACGAGCTCCTAGTTGGGTGCGTGAGGGGCTCTGGGCTCCCTCCCTATCGTGAATGACTTCCGTGATGAGTTAGCTCATGCTTTGTTTCATGGAGTGCATTTTTTGTGAAGCTTGATTGACAACTTGTATGCTTAAGTGGGATATCTCATTTGTATGGACAAAGTAAAATTTATCATGTTTTGCATGCTTGATTTGTAAAGATGGTTCGTTTATGTCAATTGTGAGCGGGAGGAGGCCACACAAGAGCTGGCCACACCAAATCCGGTAGGAAATAGGGTCCAAAGTAGTCAAATGATTGAGAAATAACATTTATTGTCAATCTAACCCTGTCATCCATACACCTCTTTGGTTTAGAGTTAGTTCAGGGTTAGAATCTAACTCTAACCTCTAACTGAGTTAGAGTTCTCCTCATCTCGGTTCATCATCATCATACTTTCCCCATTCATGTGTTTTCAGTATCCTACGAATCAAAGAGGCCCTTAGACTGGTTTAGGTCCGGTCGTTTTTATAAACGTGTTATGTCCAAAATTTAATGAACGTGTTGCAGTTTCTACGAAAATAATCCGGTTTCATGTAGTAATTTATTTATTTATTTATTCTTCTGCAAGGGGTTTGCATGTAATTCATGAGGTCTGAAATGTAAAGTACCCCAACATATGCTCTGAGTCATGCATGCACTACGACCCAGATGCTCTATGTCCCACATGTCGGCGAAAGGGGCATGTGGAAATAGACTACGAGTACATATAGGAGGATAAATGCGTGAAAAAATATGTATGGTGAAGCGTAGCTGTGGTTCGAAAAGGAGACCTAAAGTGATGATAGGTATAGGTCGCACGCACCCAACTAGTGGTACTAGACATACGACTACTTTTTCCCTAAAAAAAGAGGTACGAGTGCTTAGTACTCCTATTCTATCAACACGAGTCCTATCCGACAATAGCGTCCGTGCTACAGCTAGCTCTTGCCCCTCGTTTCTCTCTTCTAATTCTAAACTCAGCCGACGCCCCATGGGCGGGGTGGGGCTTTGCCGATGGTCGGTTTGCTCAACTGCGGCCCCACCTCATAGTGAAAATGTTACAACTAGAATAAAAATGCCATATACTCTCTCCGTTCCTAAATATAAGCCTTTTTAGATATTTCAAATGGAATAGAACATATGGATGCATGTAGACATATTTTAGAGTGTAGATTCACTCATTTTGCTCCATATGTAGTCACTTGCTGGAATCTCTAGAAAGACTTAGGCCTCCTTTGGTTTGGAGGATTTTTGTAGGAATTTCATAGGATTGGATTTTTGTAGGAAAAATTCCTTTAGAGCCCTTTGGTTCGTAGGAATGGAATCCTATTCCTATGGAGGAATTCTTCCTATCCTGCACATTTCATAGGAAAATAAACATTAGCCTAGACTCAATGGAAAAAATTCTATGAAGTGAATCAAACGACATCTCCTTTCCTATTTCTACTCATAGGATTTGAGATGCATGTCATCTCATTTCCTATGACTTTTCTATTTCTATGATTTCCCTACCCTATGAACCAAAGGAGGCCTTATATTTGGGTACGGAGGGAGTACTATACTAATAAAACATTAAGGCCACGAGGCGATGTGATACGTCTCCAACGTATCTATAATTTTTGATTGTTCCATGCTATTATATTATCCATCTAGGATGTTTTATATGTATTTGTATGCTATTTTATATGATTTTCGGGACTAACCTATTAACCTAGAGCCCAGTGCCAGTTTCTGTTTTTTCCTTGTTTTTGAGTATCGCAGAAAAGGAATATCAAATAGAGTCCAATTGACATGAAAATTTACGGAGATCATTTTTGGACCAGAAGAAGCCCATAGAGCATCGGAGATGGAACAGAAGAGTCCTGAGGCCTCCACGAGGGTGGGGGCGTGCCCCCTGCCTCGTGGCCACCTTGTGGACCCCCCTGACTTGTTCCCGACGCCAACGCCTCTTATATATCCCCAAACTTCCAGAAAATAACCTAGATTGGGAGTTCCGCTGCCGCAAGCCTCCGTAGCCGCCGAAAACCAATCTAGACCCGTTCTGGCACACTGCTGGAGGAGGGAATCCATCACCAGTGGCCATCATCATCATCCCGATGCTCTCCATGATGAGGAGGGAGTAGTTCACCCTCGGGGCTGAGGGTATGTACCAGTAGCTATGTGTTTGATCTCTCTCTCGTGTTCTTGATTCAGCATGATCTTGATGTATTGCGAGCTTTGCTATTATAGTTGGATCTTATGATGCTTCTCCCCCTCTACTCTCTTGTAATGGATTGAGTTTTCCCTTTGAAGTTATCTTATCAGATTGTGTCTTTAAGAATTTGAGAACACTTGATGTATTTCTTGCATGTGCTTATCTGTGGTGACAATGGGATATTCACGTGATCTACTTGATGTATGTTCTGGTGATCAACTTGCGGGTTCCGTGATCTTGTGAACTTATGCATAGGGGTTGGCACAGGTTTTCATCTTGACTCTCCGGTAGAAACTTTGGGGCACTCTTTGAAGTTCTTTGTGTTGGTTGAATAGATGAATCACAGATTGTGTGATGCATATCGTATAATCATACCCACAGATACTTGAGGTGATATTGGAGTATCTAGGTGACATTAGGGTTTTGGTTGATTTGTGTCTTAAGGTGTTATTCTAGTATGAACTCTAGGATAGATCGAACAGAAAGAATAGCTTTGTGTTATTTTACTATGGACTCTTGAATAGATCAATCAGAAAGGATAACTTTGAGGTGGTTCCGTACCCTACAATAATCTCTTCATTTGTTCTCCACTATTAGTGACTTTGGAGTGACTCTTTGTTGCATGCTGAGGGATAGTTATATGATGCAATTATGTTATTATTGTTGAGAGAACTTGCACTAGTGAAAGTATGAACCCTGGGCATTGTTTCAACGCATTGCAATACCGTTTTACTCACTTTTATCATTAGTTACCTTGCCATTTTTATATTTTCAGATTACAAAAACTTATATCTACCATCCACATTGCACTTGTATCACCATCTCTTCGCTGAACTAGTGCACCTATACAATTTACCATTGTATTGGGTGTGTTGGGGACACAAGAGACTCTTTGTTATTTGGTTGCAGGGTTGTTTGAGAGAGACCATCTTCATCCTATGCCTTCCACGGATTGATAAACCTTAGGTCATCCACTTGAGGGAAATTTGCTACTGTCCTACAAACCTCTGCACTTGGAGGCCCAACAACGTCTACAAGAAGAAGGTTGTGTAGTAGACATCAAGCTCTTTTCTGGCACCATTGCCGGGGAGGCAAGTTCTTGAAGGTATATCTTTAGATCTTGCAATCGAATCTTTTAGTTTCTCGTTTTATCACTAGTTAGTTTATAAAAGAAAACTACAAAAAACTGGAATTGAGGTTGTTGATACGTCTCCAACGTATCTATGATTTTTGATTATTCCATGCTATTATATTATCTGTTTTGGATGTTTAATGGGCTTCGTTATGCTCTTTTATATTATTTTCGGGACTAACCTAATAACCAAAGGCCGAGTGCAAATTGCTGTTTTTTTTGCCTATTTTAGTGTTTGGTAGAAAAGGAATACCAAACAGAATGAAACCTTCGGGAGAGTTATTTTTGGAACAAACGCAATCCAGGAGACTTGGAGTGGACGTCAAGGAAGCGACGAGGCGACCATGAGGTAGGAGGGCGCGCCCAGGGGGGTAGGCGCGCCCCCACCCTCGTGGGCCCCTTGTGGCTCCACCGACCTAGTTCTTTCGCCTATATATACTCATATACCCCGAAAACATCCGAGAGCACCACGAAACCCTATTTCCACCGCCGCAACCTTCTGTACCCATGAGATCCCATCTTGGGGGACTTTTCTGGCGCTCCGCTGGAGGGGGAATCGATCACGGAGGGCTTCTACATCAACACCATAGCCTCTCCGATGATGTGTGAGTAGTTTACCATAGACCTTCGGGTCCATAGTTATTAGCTAGATGGCTTCTTCTCTCTCTTTGGATCTCAATACAAAGTTCTCCTCAATTCTCTTGGAGATCTATTTGATGTAATTCTTTTTGCGGTGTGTTTGTCGAGATCTGATGAATTGTGGGTTTATGATCAAGATTATCTATGAGCAATATTTGATTCTTCTCTTAATTATTTTATGCATGATTTAATATCTTTGCAAGTCTCTTTGAATTATCAGTTTGGTTTGGCCTACTAGATTGATCTTTCTTGCAATGGGAGAAGTGCTTAGCTTTGGGTTCAATCTTGTGGTGTCCTTTCCCAGTGATAGCAAGGGCAGCAAGGCACGTATTGTATTGTTGCCATCAAGGATAAAAAGATGGGGTTTATATCATATTGCTTGAGTTTATCCCTCTACATCATGTCATCTTGCCTAATGTGTTACTCTATTCTTATAAACTTAATACTCTAGATGCATGCTGGATAGTGGTCTATGTGTGGAGTAATAGTAGTAGATGCAGAATCATTTCGGTCTACTTGTCGCGGACATGATGCCTATATACATGATCATGCCTAGATATTCTCATAACTATGCGCTTTTCTATCAATTGCTCGACAGTAATTTGTTCACCCACCATAGAATTTGCTATCTTGATAGAAGCCACTAGTGAAACCTATGGCCCCTGGGTCTATATTCCATCATATTATTTTCCTATCTACTTTCTATTTATGCCGCCTTTTATTTTGCAATCTTTATTTTCCAACCTATACAACAAAAATACCAAAAATATTTATCTTATTATCTTTATCAGATCTCACTTTTGCAACTGGCTGTGAAGGGATTGACAACCCCTTTATCGCGTTGGTTGCAAGGTTCTTATTTGTTTGTGCAGGTATGAGGGACTTGCGTGTAGTCTCCTACTGGATTGATACCTTGGTTCTCAAAAACTGAGGGAAATACTTACGCTACTTTGCTGCATCACCTTTTCCTCTTCAAGGGAAAACCAACGCATGCGCAAGAGGTAGCAAGAAGGATTTTTGGCGCTGCTGCTGGGGAGATCTATGCACAAGTCAAGACATACCAAGTACCCATCACAAACTCTTATCCCTCGCATTACATTATTTTCCATTTGCCTCTCGTTTTCCTCTCCCCCACTTCACCTTTGCCGTTTTATTCGCCCTATTTTTCGTTCACTCTTTTTCTTGCTTTTTGTGTGCCCGTTCTTTGTGCAATTTGATGCCATCATGTCTGAAATTGGGGAGGTTATCGTTGATAAGGATAGTGGTAATAACATGGAAAACTTTTATGCTTTTGATGATCCTCATGAAGAACCTACTATTTTACACACTAAAAGTTTTTGGATTGGTAGCGATAATATTATTGGAAAAGGAGTTATTCAAGATTTCTTTACTTGTGTCGGTGCCCTGCCCTCTATGGGTGGGTCTATTCTTCATAGAACTAGTAGTCTTGCGGATTCTTTATCCTCGCTCGTAGTTGAACTTGAAAGACAATTTATTCATATGCATCCTTGCATACAAAGGATTTTTCTAGAATTTTCCAATATCGAGCATTCTTTTGTTAAGCGAGCAGCTACTATCTTTTTGGCACATGAGTTTAGGTTTATAATGAGGGAGGCCAATGAATTTTTTGCGCATTATAGGGTGGACGCTGGTCGTCATCCCATAGAAGCTATCCTTTTTAATCAAGAAGACTTAATGCGTTTACGATCTTTAGATCATGTTGCTTACAATGAAAACCTTAGAAAGAAGGTTCCTACCGATGTTCTAGTTGATAGAATTTCTGAACTCAATGATGACTTTGCTATTCAGAACAATGGGTTAGGTTTTTATCTTGAACAAAGGCTCATGACTTATTGTCAAAAGAATGCTTATAATGATGAATTGGTTGTGCAATATAACGGGCCAAAGGAGGAACCCATACCTCCCGAGCTTGATCTTGGGGACTTTTGTCCCATTAAATTTAGCCCTTTTGATTACTTTTGCTTGCCACAAAGAAAACTTGCTGCTGAACATAGGGAATATGAGATGAGTTTCCTCAATTTGCCCTACCATTATTATGATAATACCTAGATCTATTCTTGTTTTTATGCCTAGCTAGGGGCGTTAAACGATAGCGCTTGTTGGGAGGCAACCCAATTTTTTTGTTTCTTGCTTTTTGTTCCTGTTTAGTAATATAATTCATCTATCTTCTGTTTAGATGTGGTTTTATGTTTTTAATTAGTGTTTGTGCCAAGTAGAACCTTTGGGAAGACTTGGGGGAAGTCTTTGCAATCTTGCTGTAAAAAAATAGAAACTTTAGCGCTCACGAGATTAGCTGCCATGTTTTACTGGAGAGTGCGATTAGCTTTATTATTTTTGAAGATGATTAATAGAAAAATTCCTCATGTCCACCAATTTATTTCAGAATTTTTGGGGTTACATAAGTATTCGAAACCTACAGATTACTACAGACTGTTCTGTTTTTGACATATTCTGTTTTTCGTGTGTTGTTTGCTTATTTTGATGAATCTATGGCTAGTATCGGGGGGTATGAACGAGGAGTTGGAATACAGTAGGTTTAACACCAATATAAATAAAGAATGAGTTCATTACAGTACCTTGAAGTGGTGGTTTGTTTTCTTATACTAATGGAGCTAATGAGATTTTCTGTTGAGTTTTGTGTTGTGAAGTTTTCAAGTTTTGGGTAAAGATTTGATGAATTTTGGAATAAGGAGTGGAAATAGCCTAAGATTGGGGATGCCCATGGCACCCCAAGGTAAAATTCAAGGACAACCAAAAGCCTAAGCTTGGGGATGCCCCAGAAGGCATCCCCTCTTTCGTCTTCGTCCATCGGTAACTTTACTTGAGGCTATATTTTTATTCACCACATAATATGTGTTTTGCTTGGAGCATCTTGTATGATTTGAGTCTTTGCTTATTAGTTTACCACAATCATTATTGCTATACACACCTTTTGGAGAGACATACATGAATCGGAATTTATTAGAATACTCTATGTGCTTCACTTATATCTTTTGAGCTAGATAATTTTGCTCTAGTGCTTCACTTATATCTTTTTAAGAGCATAGTGGTGGTTTTATTTTATAGAAAATTTTGATCTCTCATGCTTCACTTATATTATTTTTAGAGTCTTATAGAACAGCATGGTAATTTTCTTTGGCTATAAAATTAGTCCTAATGTGATGGACATCCAAGTTGGGTATAATAAAAACTATCATATAAAGTGCATCGAATGCTATGAGAAGTTTGATTCTTTATAATTGTTTTGAGATATGAAGATGGTGATATTAGAGTCATGCTAGTTGAGTAGTTGTGAATTTGAGAAATACTTGTTCTAAAGTTTGTGATTCCCGTAGCATGCACGTATGGTGAACCGTTATGTGATGAAGTCAGAGCATGATTTATTTATTGATTGTCTTCCTTATGAGTGGCGGTCGGGGACGAGCGATGGTCTTTTCCTACCAATCTATCCCCCTAGGAGCATGCGCGTAGTACTTCGTTTCGATAACTAATAGATTTTTGCAATAAGTATGTGAGTTCTTTATGACTAATGTTGAGTCCATGGATTATACACACTCTCACCCTTCCACCATTGCTAGCCTCTCTAATACCGCACACCTTTCGCCGGTATCATACACCCACCATATACGTTCCTCAAAACAGCCACCATACCTACCTATTATGGCATTTCCATAGCCATTCCGAGATATATTGCCATGCAACTTACCACCGTTCCATTTGTTATGACACGTTACATCATTGTCATATTGCTTTGCATGATCATGTAGTTGACATCGTATTTGTGGCAAAGCCACCTTTATAATTCTTTCATACATGACACTCTTGATTCATTGCACATCCCGGTACACTGCCAGAGGCATTCACATAGAATCATATTTTGTTCTAGTATCGAGTTGTAATTTTTGAGTTGTAAGTAAATAAAGTGTGATGATCATCATTATTAGAGCATTGTCCCAAGTCAGGAAAGGATGATGGAGACTATGATTCCCCCACAAGTCGGGATGAGATACGGACGGAAAAAATGAAGAAAAGGAAAAAAGAGGCCATAAAAAAGGGGAAAAGGCCCAAATAAAAAAAGAAAAAAGAGAAATGAGAGAAAAAGAGAGAAGGGACAGTGTTATTATCCTTTTACCACACTTGTGCTTCAAAGTAGCACTATGATCTTCATGATAGAGAGTCTCCTATGTTGTCACTTTCATATGCTAGTGGGAATTTTACATTATAGAACTTCGCTTGTATATTCCAATGATGGGCTTCCTCAAAATGCCTTAGGTCTTCGTGAGCAAGCGAGTTGGATGCACACCCACTTAGTTTCTTTTGTTGAGCTTTCATACACTTATAGCTCTAGTGCATCCGTTGCATGGCAATCCCTACTCACTCACATTGATATCTATTGATGGGCATCTCCATAGCCAGTTGATACACCTAGTTGATGTGAGACTATCTTCTCCTTTTTTTGTCTTCTCCACAACCACCATTCTATTCCACATATAGTGCTATGCCCATGGCTCACGCTCATATATTGCGTGAAGATTGAAAAAGTTTGAGAACATCAAAAGTATGAAACAATTGCTTGGCTTGTCACCGGGGTTGTGCATGATTAAATACTTTGTGTGATGAAGATAGAGCATAGCCAGGCTATTTTGTAGGGATAACTTTCTTTGGCCATGTTATTTTCAGAAGACATGATTGCTTTGTTAGTATGCTTGAAGTATTATTATTTTTATGTCAATATTAAACTTTTGTCTTGAATCTTTCGGATTTGAACATTCATGCCACAATAAAGAAAATTACATTGAGAATTATGCTAGGTAGCATTCCACATCAAAAATTCCGTTTTTATCATTTACCTACTCGAGGACGAGCAGGAATTAAGCTTGGGGATGCTTGATACGTCTCCAACATATCTATAATTTTTTATTGTTCCATGCTATTATATTATCTGTTTTGGATGTTTAATGGGATTTGTTATGCACTTTTATATTATTTTTGGGACTAAACTACTAACCAAAGGCCCAGTGCAAATTGCTGTTTTTTTGCCTATTTCAGTGTTTCGCAGAAAAGGAATACTAAACGGAATAAAACCTTCGAGAGAGTTATTTTTGGAACAAACGCAATCCAGGAGACTTGGAGTGGACGTCAAGGAAGCAACAAGGCGGCCAGGAGGTAGGAGGGCGCGCCCAGGGGGGTAGGCGCACCTCCACCCTCGTGGGCCGCTCGTGGCTCCACCGACCTACTTCTTTCGCCTATATATACTCATATACCCCGAAAACATCCGAGAGGACCACAAAACCCTATTTCCACCGCCGCAACCTTCTATACCCGTGAGATCCCATCTTGGGGCCTTTTCCGGTGCTCCGCCAGAGGGGGAATCGATCACAGAGGGCTTCTACATCAACACCATAGCCTCTCTGATGATGTGTGAGTAGTTTACCACAGACCTTCGGCTCCATAGTTATTAGCTAGAAGGCTTCTTCTCTCTCTTTAGATCTCAATACAAAGTTCTCCTCGATTCTATTGGAGATCTATTCGACGTAATTCTTTTTGCGGTGTGTTTGTCGAGATCCGATGAATTGTGGGTTTATGATCAAGATTATCTATGAACAATATTTGATTCTTCTCTAAATTCTTTTATGCATGATTTAATATCTTTGCAAGTCTCTTCGAATTATCAGTTTGGTTTGGCCTACTAGATTGATCTTTCTTGCAATGGGAGAAGTGCTTAGCTTTGAGTTCAATCTTGTGGTGTCCTTTACCAATGACAGCAGGGGCAGCAAGGCGTGTATTGTATTGTTGCCATTGAGGATAAAAAACATGGGGTTTATATCATATTGCTTGAGTTTATCCCTCCATATCATGTCATCTTGCCTAATGCGTTACTCTATTCTTATGAACTTAATACTCTAGATGCGTGCTGGATAGCGGTCGATGTGTGGAGTAATAGTAGTAGATGCAGAATTGTTTTGGTCTACTTGTCGCAGAGGTGATGCCTATATACATGATCATGCCTAGATATTCTCATAACTATGCGCTTTTCTATCAATTGTTCGACAGTAATTTGTTCACCCACCGTAGAATTTGCTATCTTGAGAGAAGCCACTAGTGAAACCTATGGTCCCCGGGTCTATCTTCCATCATATTATTTTCCTATCTACTTTATATTTCTGCCGCCTTTTATTTTGCAATATTTATTTTCCAATCTATACAACAAAAATATCAAAAATATTTATCTTATTATCTTTATCAGATCTCACTTTTGCAAGTGGCCATGAAGGGGTTGACAACCCCTTTATCGCGTTGGTTGCAAGGTTCTTATTTGTTTGTGCAGGTACGAGGGACTTGCGTGTAGTCTCCTACTGGATTGATACCTTGGTTCTCAAAAACTAAGGGAAATACTTACGCTACTTTGCTGCATCACCCTTTCCTCTTCAAGGGAAAACCAACACATGCTCAAGAGGTAGAAGTTGCCTCATATGCTTCATCTTTTTAATATATTTCGTGAAAATAAGGATTCCGATAATTGTGCCAAAGTGTTAGAAGAAGAATGTAAAATGTTTGGCACTAAATCTTTGGATGATGAGGAAGATTGAAATGTTGTTAGTATGAATTCTTTGATTATACATGATGCTAATGATATGCAAAGCCACAAGCTTGGGGATGCTATGTTTGATGAAGATGATATTTTTTGTCCCCCAAGTTTTGATGAGCAAATTTATTATGATGAAAGCATCCCTTCCATCTATGATGATTATTTTGATGACACGTATGTTATAAAGAATAATGATATCCATGAAACTTGTCATCATGATTTTAACTTTCAATCGGATTATGCTTCACATGATAGTTATTTTGTTGAGTTTGCTCCCACTACTATTCATGAGAAGAAATTTGCTTATGTGGAGAGTAATAAAAATTCTATGCTTGTAGATCATGAAAAGAATGCTTCATGTGGTGGTTATATTGTTGAATTCATTCATGATGCTATTGACAATTATTATGAGGGAGGAATATATGCTCGTGGGAATTACAATAATATCAAGTTTCCTCTCTATGTGCTTAAAATCTTGAAGTTATGCTTGTTTTTCTTTCCTATGCTAGTTGATTCTTGTTCCCATAAATTGTTTGCTCACAAAATCCCTATGCATAGGAACTGAGTTAGACTTAAATGTGCTAGTCATATTCTTCATGATGCTCTCTTTATGTTTCAATTATTATCTTTTATGTGAGCATCATTAATTGAAATCATCATGCCTAGCTTGAAGGCATTAAAGAGAAGCGCTTGTTGGGAGACAACCCAATATTTATACCTACTGTTTTTGTGTGTTCACATGATTATGCTACTGTAGTAATCACGTTTTATAGCTTTTGTTTCAATAAAGTGTGAAGTAAGACCTTCGGGATGGCTTACGGTGATAGTTGATTTGATCTTGCTAAAAAATTGAAACTTTTGTGCCCAGGAGATTAGTTTTATTTTTTAATAGAAGCGCGATAAAATACTGATTATTTTTGCAGAGGATTAATAAAAAAATTCCTAGGACTTCCTAATTTATCAGGATTTTTGGAGTTATAGAAGTATTCAAGAGTTACAGATTACTACAGACTGTTCCGTTTTTGACAGATTCTGTGTTCGATGCATAGTTTGCTTGTTTTCTAGTTTCTATGGCTTATGTTTCTTAATATAAATTGTAGAAATGATAGGGTACAGTAGGCATCATGTGAGAAAAATTATGAATCTTGTCTTGACAATACCTAAGTGGTGATTTTCTTTCTTATACTAACAGAGCTTACGAGTTTTCTGTTAAGTTTTGTGTTGTGAAGTTCTCAAGTTTTGGGTAAAGATTCGATGGACTATGGAATAAGGAGTGGCAAGAGCCTAAGCTTGGGGATTACCAAGGCATCCCAAGGTAATATTCAAGGAAAAACAAGAGCCTATGCTTGGGGATGCCCCGGATGGCATCCCCTCTTTCGTCTTTGTTCATCGGTAACTTTACTTGGAGCTATATTTTTATTCACCACCTGATATGTGTTTTGCTTGGAGCGTCATTTTGTTATCTTTTGTTTTGCTTGCTATTTTAATAATATACCAAGATCTGAAATTCTTAAATGTTAGAGAGTCTTCACATAGTTACATAATTATTCGACTACTCATTGATCTTCACTTATATCTTTAGGAGTAGTTTGTCATTTGCTCTCGTGCTTCACTTATATTATTTTGAGAGTCTTTAGAACAGCATGGTAGTTTTCTTTGGTTATGAAACTAGTCCTAATATGATGGGCATCCAAGATGGGTATAATAAAAACTTTCATATAGAGTGCATTGAATACTATGAGAAGTTTGATACTTGATGATTGTTTTGAGATATGAAGATGGTGATATTAGAGTCGTGCTAGTTGAGTAATTGTGAAATTGAGAAATACTTGTGTTGAGGTTTGCAAGTCCCGTAGCATGCACATATGGTAACCATTGTGTGACAAATTTGAAGCATGAGGTGTTCTTTGATTGCCTTCCTTATGAGTGGCGGTCGAGGACGAGCGATGGTCTTTTCCTACCAATCTACCCCCCTAGGAGCATGCGTGTAGTGCTTGGTTTTTGATGACTTGTAGATTTTTGCAATAAGTATGTGAGTTATTTATGACTAATGTTGACTCCATGGATTATACGCACTCTCACCCTTCCATCATTGCTAGCCTCTTCGGTACCGTGCATTGCCCTTTCTCACCTTGAGAGTCGGTGCAAACTTCGCCGGCGCATCCAAAACCCCGTGATATGATACGCTCTATCACACATAAGCCTCCTTATATCTTCCTCAAAATAGCTACCATACCTACCTATTATGGCATTTTCATAGCCATTCCGAGAATATTGCCATGCAACTTTCCATCGTTCCGTTTATTATGACACGCTCCATCATTGTCATATTGCCTTGCATGATCATGTAGTTGACCTCATATTTGTGGCAAGGCCACCTTTCATTTTTCATACATGTCACTCTTTATTCATTGCATATCCCGGTACACCGCCAGAGGCATTCACATAGAGTCATATTTTGTTCTAAGTATCGAGTTGTAATCCTTGAGTTGTAAGTAAATAAAAGTGTGATGATCTTCATTATTAGAGCATTGTCCCATGTGAGGAAAGGATGATCGAGACTATGGTTCCTCCATAAGTCGGGATGAGACTCCGGACGAAAAATAAAAGAGGCCAAAGAAGCCCAAATAAAAAAAAGAGGCCAAAGAAGCCCACAAAAAAATGAGAGAAAAAGATAGAAGTAGCACCATGATCATTTTTCCACACTTGTACCTCAAAGTAGCA